>NC_057807.1:1373335-1374020 GCF_018294505.1 Triticum aestivum
GGGTGCGTTTACGTGTCGGTCATCAACACTCACAGTTTTGGCCAATTCTAACGCGTTACATGGACTATTACTCACCGTTTTGGGGTCCCAAGTGATATCCATGGTTGTTGAACCCCAAGGCGCGCTTACGTGTCGGTCATCAACACTCATAGTTTTGGCTGATTCAGGCCTGTTTCATGGACTATTACTCACTGTTTTGGGGCCCCGGAGTGATTTCCACAGTTAATGAACCACGGGGTGCGTTTATGTGTCGGTCATCAACACTCACAGTTTTGCCCGATTCTGGCCCGTTTCTTGGACTATTACTCTATTTTAGCTCCCAGTGTGATTTCGATATGATTGACGAACACCGGGGTGCGTTTATGTGTCAATCATCAACACTCGCGGTTTTGGCTGATTCTGGCCCGTTTCGTGGACACTAAGTGGTTTGGGTTCCCTGAGTGATTTCCACGGTTAACAAACCGCGAGGTGCGTTTACGTGTCGGTCATGAACACTCACAGTTTTGGCTGATTCTGGCCCGTTTCGTGGACTATTACTCACCATTTTGGGGCCCCAAATTGATTTCCATGGTTGTTGAACCCCGTGGTGCGCATTCGTGTCGATCATCAAGAAGCGCATTTTTGGCCGATTTTGGCCCGTTTCTTGCACTATTACTTAGTTTTGGGTGTCCCAGAGTGATCTCCA
>NC_057807.1:1374030-1375887 GCF_018294505.1 Triticum aestivum
ACTAGCAGTTTTGGCCGATTCTGGCCCGTTTCGTGTACTATTACTCACTTTTTGGGGGCCCCGGAGTGATTCCATGATTAACGAACCCCCGGTGCACTTACGTGTTGGTTATCAACACTCACAGTTTTGGCCTATTCTAGCCCGTTTCGTGGACTATTGCTCACTGTTTTGGGGTCCTGGAGTGATTTCCACGATTAACGAACCTCGGGGTGCGTTTACATGTCGGTCATCAACACTAGCTGTTTTGGCCGATTCTGGCCCGTTTCGTGTACTATTACTCACTTTTTGGGGGCCCCGAAGTGATTCCATGATTAACGAACCCCCGGTGCACTTACATGTCGGTTATCAACACTCGCGGTTTTTGTCGACTCTGACCCGTTTCGTGGACCATTACTCACCATTTTGGGGCCCCAAAGCGATTTACATGGTTGTTGAACGCCAAGGTGTGCTTAAGTGTAGGTCATGAACAATCGCAGTATCGACCGATTCTGGCCCGTTTGTTGGACTATTACTTATTTTTGGGTGTCCCGGAGTGATTTCCACTATTTACGAACCCCGGGGTGCATTTACGTGTCGGTCATCAACACTCATAGTTTTGGCCAATTCTAACGCGTTACATGGACTATTACTCACCGTTTTGGGGTCCCAAGTGATATCCATGGTTGTTGAACCCCAAGGCGCGCTTACGTGTCGGTCATCAACACTCATAGTTTTGGCTGATTCAGGCCCGTTTAATGGACTATTACTCACTGTTTTGGGGCCCCGGAGTGATTTCCACAGTTAATGAACCGCGGGGTGCGTTTATGTGTCGGTCATCAACACTCACTGTTTTGCCCGGTTCTGTCCCGTTTCTTGGACTATTACTCTATTTTAGCTCCCAGTGTGATTTCGATATGATTGACGAACACCGGGGTGCGTTTATGTGTCAATCATCAACACACGCGGTTTTGGCTGATTCTAGCCCGTTTCATGGACACTAAGTGGTTTGGGTTCCCTGAGTGATTTCCACGGTTAACAAACCGCGAGGTGCGTTTACGTGTCGGTCATGAACACTCACAGTTTTGGCTGATTCTGGCCCGTTTCGTCGACTATTACTCACCATTTTGGGGCCCCAAATTGATTTCCATGGTTGTTGAACCCCATGGTGCGCATTCGTGTCGATCATCAAGAAGCGCATTTTTGGCCGATTTTGGCCCATTTCTTGCACTATTACTTAGTTTTGGGGGTCCCAAAGTGATCTCCACGATTGACGAACTCTGGGGTGCGTTTACGTGTCGGTCATCAACACTCACAATTTTAGCCAATTCTGGTCCGTTTCGTGCACTAGTACTTACCGTTTTGGCGTCCCAGAGCGATTTCCATGATTGACAATCCGCGGGGTGTGTTTGCGTGTCTGTCATCAACACTCGCTGTTTTGGCCAATTCAGACGCGATTCATGGACTATTACTCACCATTTAGGGGTCCCTAAGCGATTTCTGTAGTTGTTGAACCCCAAGGTGCTTTTACGTGTCGGTCATCAACACTCACAATTTTGGCCGATTCTAGCCCGTTTCGTGGACTATTGCTCACTGTTTTGGGGTCCTGAAGTGATTTCCACGATTAACGAACCGCGGGGTGCGTTTACATGTCGGTCATCAACACTAGCAGTTTTGGCCCATTCTGGCCCGTTTTGTGGACTATTACTCACTTTTTTGGGGCCCCGGAGTGATTTCCATGATTAAGAAACCCCCGTTTGCGCTTACGTGTCGGTTATCAATACTCACAGTTTTGGCCGATTCTAGCCCGTTTCGTGGACTATTGCTCACTGTTTTGGTGTCCTGGAGTGATTTCCATGATTAACGAACCGCGGGGTGCAT
>NC_057807.1:1375897-1377229 GCF_018294505.1 Triticum aestivum
GCAGTATCGACCGATTCTGGCCCGTTTGTTGGACTATTACTTATTTTTGGGTGTCCCGGAGTGATTTCCACTATTTATGAACCCCGGGGTGCGTTTACGTGTCGGTCATCAACACTCATAGTTTTGGCCAATTCTAACGCGTTACATGGACTATTACTCACCGTTTTGGGGTCCCAAGTGATATCCATGGTTGTTGAACCCCAAGGCGCGCTTACGTGTCGGTCATCAACACTCATAGTTTTGGCTGATTCAGGCCCGTTTAATGGACTATTACTCACTGTTTTGGGGCCCCGGAGTGATTTCCACAGTTAATGAACCGCGGGGTGCGTTTATGTGTCGGTCATCAACACTCACTGTTTTGCCCGGTTCTGGCCCGTTTCTTGGACTATTACTCTATTTTAGCTCCCAGTGTGATTTCGATATGATTGACGAACACCGGGGTGCGTTTATGTGTCAATCATCAACACTCGCGGTTTTGGCTGATTCTGGCCCGTTTCATGGACACTAAGTGGTTTGGGTTCCCTGAGTGATTTCCACGGTTAACAAACCGCGAGGTGCGTTTACGTGTCGGTCATGAACACTCACAGTTTTGGCTGATTCTGGCCCGTTTCGTCGACTATTACTCACCATTTTGGGGCCCCAAATTGATTTCCATGGTTGTTGAACCCCATGGTGCGCACTCGTGTCGATCATCAAGAAGCGCATTTTTGGCCGATTTTGGCCCGTTTCTTGCACTATTACTTAGTTTTTGGGGTCCCAGAGTGATCTCCACAATTGACGAACTCTGGGGTGCGTTTATGTGTCGGTCATCAACACTCACAATTTTAGCCAATTCTGGTCCGTTTCGTGCACTAGTACTTACCGTTTTGGCGTCCCAGAGCGATTTCCATGATTGACAATCCGCGGGGTGTGTTTGCGTGTCTGTCATCAACACTCGCTATTTTGGCCAATTCAGACGCGATTCATGGACTATTACTCACCATTTAGGGGTCCCTAAGCGATTTCTATAGTTGTTGAAGCCCAAGGTGCTTTTACGTGTCGGTCATCAACACTCACAATTTTGGCCGATTCTAGCCCGTTTCGTGGACTATTGCTCACTGTTTTGGGGTCCTGAAGTGATTTCCACGATTAACGAACCGCGGGGTGCGTTTACATGTCGGTCATCAACACTAGCAGTTTTGGCCGATTCTGGCCCGTTTCGTGGACTATTACTCACTTTTTTGGGGCCCCGGAGTGATTTCCATGATTAAGAAACCCCCGGGTGCGCTTACGTGTCGGTTATCAATACTCACAGTTTTGGCCGATTCTAGCCCGTTTCGTGGACTATTGCTC
>NC_057807.1:1378830-1380204 GCF_018294505.1 Triticum aestivum
TGGACCATTACTCACCATTTTGGGGCCCAAAGCGATTTACATGGTTGTTGAACGCCAAGGTGTGCTTAAGTGTAGGTCATGAACAATCGCAGTATCGACCGATTCTGGCCCGTTTGCTGGACTATTACTTATTTTTGGGTGTCCCGGAGTGATTTCCACTATTTATGAACCCCGGGGTGCGTTTACGTGTCGGTCATCAACACTCATAGTTTTGGCCAATTCTAACGCGTTACATGGACTATTACTCACCGTTTTGGGGTCCCAAGTGATATCCATGGTTGTTGAACCCCAAGGCGCGCTTACGTGTCGGTCATCAACACTCATAGTTTTGGCTGATTCAGGCCTCTTTCATGGACTATTACTCACTGTTTTGGGGCCCCGGAGTGATTTCCACAGTTAATGAACCACGGGGTGCGTTTATGTGTCGGTCATCAACACTCACAGTTTTGCCCGATTCTGGCCCGTTTCTTGGACTATTACTCTATTATAGCTCCCAGTGTGATTTCGATATGATTGACGAACACCGGGGTGCGTTTATGTGTCAATCATCAACACTCGCGGTTCTGGCTGATTCTGGCCCGTTTCGTGGACACTAAGTGGTTTGGGTTCCCTGAGTGATTTCCACGGTTAACAAACCGCGAGGTGCGTTTACGTGTCGGTCATGAACACTCACAGTTTTGGCTGATTCTGGCCCGTTTCGTGGACTATTACTCACCATTTTGGGGCCCCAAATTGATTTCCATGGTTGTTGAACCCCGTGGTGCGCATTCGTGTCGATCATCAAGAAGCGCATTTTTGGCCGATTTTGGCCCGTTTCTTGCACTATTACTTAGTTTTGGGTGTCCCAGAGTGATCTCCATGATTGACGAACTCTGGGGTGCGTTTACGTGTCGGTCATCAACACTCACAATTTTAGCCAATTCTGGTCCGTTTCGTGCACTAGTACTTACCGTTTTGGCGTCCCAGAGCGATTTCCATGATTGACAATCCGCGGGGTGTGTTTGCGTGTCTGTCATCAACACTCGCTGTTTTGACCAATTCAGACGCGATTCATGGACTATTACTCACCATTTAGGGGTCCCTAAGCGATTTCTATAGTTGTTGAACCCCAAGGTGCTTTTACGTGTCGGTCATCAACACTCACAATTTTGGCCGATTCTAGCCCGTTTCATGGACTATTGCTCACTGTTTTGGGGTCCTGAAGTGATTTCCACGATTAACGAACCGCGGGGTGCGTTTACATGCCGGTCATCAACACTAGCAGTTTTGGCCGATTCTGGCCCGTTTTGTGGACTATTACTCACTTTTTTGGGGCCCCGGAGTGATTTCCATGATTAAGAAACCCCCGGGTGCGCTTACGTGTCGGTTATCAAC
>NC_057807.1:1380220-1380597 GCF_018294505.1 Triticum aestivum
GTGGACTATTACTCACTTTTTTGGGGCCCCGAAGTGATTTCCATGCTTAAGAAACCCCCGGGTGCGCTTACGTGTCGGTTATCAACACTCACAGTTTTGGCCGATTCTAGCCCGTTTCATGGACTATTGCTCACTGTTTTGGGGTCCTGGAGTGATTTCCACGATTAACGAACCTCGGGGTGCGTTTACATGTCGGTCATCAACACTAGCAGTTTTGGCCGATTCTGGCCCGTTTCGTGTACTATTACTCACTTTTTGGGGGCCCCGGAGTGATTCCATGATTAACGAACCCCCGGTGCACTTACGTGTCGGTTATCAACACTCGCGGTTTTTGTCGACTCTGACCCGTTTCGTGGACCATTACTCACCATTTTGGG
>NC_057807.1:1380641-1381039 GCF_018294505.1 Triticum aestivum
ACTAGCAGTTTTGGCCGATTCTGGCCCGTTTCGTGTACTATTACTCACTTTTTGGGGGCCCCGGAGTGATTCCATGATTAACGAACCCCCGGTGCACTTACGTGTTGGTTATCAACACTCACAGTTTTGGCCTATTCTAGCCCGTTTCGTGGACTATTGCTCACTGTTTTGGGGTCCTGGAGTGATTTCCACGATTAACGAACCTCGGGGTGCGTTTACATGTCGGTCATCAACACTAGCTGTTTTGGCCGATTCTGGCCCGTTTCGTGTACTATTACTCACTTTTTGGGGGCCCCGAAGTGATTCCATGATTAACGAACCCCCGGTGCACTTACATGTCGGTTATCAACACTCGCGGTTTTTGTCGACTCTGACCCGTTTCGTGGACCATTACTCAC
>NC_057807.1:1381751-1382599 GCF_018294505.1 Triticum aestivum
TGGCTGATTCTGGCCCGTTTCGTGGACACTAAGTGGTTTGGGTTCCCTGAGTGATTTCCACGGTTAACAAACCGCGAGGTGCGTTTACGTGTCGGTCATGAACACTCACAGTTTTGGCTGATTCTGGCCCGTTTCGTGGACTATTACTCACCATTTTGGGGCCCCAAATTGATTTCCATGGTTGTTGAACCCCGTGGTGCGCATTCGTGTCGATCATCAAGAAGCGCATTTTTGGCCGATTTTGGCCCGTTTCTTGCACTATTACTTAGTTTTGGGTGTCCCAGAGTGATCTCCATGATTGACGAACTCTGGGGTGCGTTTACGTGTCGGTCATCAACACTCACAATTTTAGCCAATTCTGGTCCGTTTCGTGCACTAGTACTTACCGTTTTGGCGTCCCAGAGCGATTTCCATGATTGACAATCCGCGGGGTGTGTTTGCGTGTCTGTCATCAACACTCGCTGTTTTGGCCAATTCAGACGCGATTCATGGACTATTACTCACCATTTAGGGGTCCCTAAGCGATTTCTATAGTTGTTGAACCCCAAGGTGCTTTTACGTGTCGGTCATCAACACTCACAATTTTGGCCGATTCTAGCCCGTTTCATGGCCTATTGCTCACTGTTTTGGGGTCCTGGAGTGATTTGCACGATTAACGAACCGCGGGGTGCGTTTACATGCCGGTCATCAACACTAGCAGTTTTGGCCGATTCTGGCCCGTTTCGTGGACTATTACTCACTTTTTTGGGGCCCCGGAGTGATTTCCATGATTAAGAAACCCCCGGGTGCGCTTACGTGTCGGTTATCAACACTCACAGTTTTGGCCAATTCTAGCCCGTTTCGTGGAC
>NC_057807.1:1382609-1385704 GCF_018294505.1 Triticum aestivum
CAATTTTAGCCAATTCTGGTCCGTTTCGTGCACTAGTACTTACCGTTTTGGCGTCCCAGAGCGATTTCCATGATTGACAATCCGCGGGGTGTGTTTGCGTGTCTGTCATCAACACTCGCTGTTTTGGCCAATTCAGACGCGATTCATGGACTATTACTCACCATTTAGGGGTCCCTAAGCGATTTCTATAGTTGTTGAACCCCAAGGTGCTTTTACGTGTCGGTCATCAACACTCACAATTTTGGCCGATTCTAGCCCGTTTCGTGGACTATTGCTCACTGTTTTGGGGTCCTGGAGTGATTTGCACGATTAACGAACCGCGGGGTGCCTTTACATGCCGGTCATCAACACTAGCAGTTTTGGCCGATTCTGGCCCGTTTCGTGGACTATTACTCACTTTTTTGGGGCCCCGGCGTGATTTCCATGATTAAGAAACCCCCGGGTGCGCTTACGTGTCGGTTATCAACACTCACAGTTTTGGTCGATTCTAGCCCGTTTCGTGGACTATTGCTCACTGTTTTGGGGTCCTGGAGTGATTTCCATGATTAACGAACCGCGGGGTGCATTTACATGTCGGTCATCAACACTAGCAGTTTTGGCCCATTGTGGCCTGTTTCGTGTACTATTACTCACTTTTTTGGGGCCCCGGAGTGATTCCATGATTAACGAACCCCCGGTGCACTTACGTGTCGGTTATCAACACTCGCGGTGTTTGTCGACTCTGACCCGTTTCGTGGACCATTACTCACCATTTTGGGGGCCCAAAGCGATTTACATGGTTGTTGAACCCCAAGGTGTGCTTAAGTGTAGGTCATGAACAATCGCAGTATCGACCGATTCTGGCCCGTTTGTTGGACTATTACTTATTTTTGGGGGTCCCGGAGTGATTTCCACTATTTACGAACCCCGGGGTGCGTTTACGTGTCGGTCATCAACACTCACAGTTTTGGCCAATTCAGACGCGATTCATGGACTATTACTCACCATTTAGGGGTCCCTAAGCGATTTCTATAGTTGTTGAACCCCAAGGTGCTTTTACGTGTCGGTCATCAACACTCACAATTTTGGCCGATTCTAGCCCGTTTCATGGACTATTGCTCACTGTTTTGGGGTCCTGGAGTGATTTCCACGATTAACGAACCGCGGGGTGCGTTTACTTGCCGGTCATCAACAGTAGCAGTTTTGGCCGATTCTGGCCCGTTTCGTGGACTATTACTCACTTTTTTGGGGCCCCGGAGTGATTTCCATGATTAAGAAACCCCCGGGTGCGCTTACGTGTCGGTTATCAACACTCACAGTTTTGGTCGATTCTAGCCTGTTTCATGGACTATTGCTCACTGTTTTGGGGTCCTGGAGTGATTTCCACGATTAATGAATCGTGGGGTGCGTTTACATGTCGGTCATCAACACTAGCAGTTTTGGCCAATTGTGGCCCGTTTCGTGGACTATTACTCACTTTTTTGGGACCCCAAAGTGATTCCATGATTAACGAACCCCCGGTGCACTTACGTGTCGGTTATCAACACTCGCGGTTTTTGTCGACTATGACCCGTTTCGTGGACCATTACTCACCATTTTGGGGCCCCAAAGCGATTTACATGGTTTTTGAACCCCAAGGTGTGCTTAAGTGTAGGTCATGAACAATCGCAGTATCGACCGATTATGGCCCGTTTGTTGGACTATTACTTATTTTTGGGGGTGCCGGAGTGATTTCCACTATTTACGAACCGCGGGGTGCGTTTACGTGTCGGTCATCAACACTCACAGTTTTGGCCAATTCTAACGCGTTACATGGACTATTGCTCACCGTTTTGGGGTCCCAAGTGATATCCATGGTTGTTGAACCCCAAGGCACGCTTACGTGTCGGTCATCAACACTCATAGTTTTGGCTGATTAATCCCGTTTCATGGACTATTACTCACTGTTTTGGGGCCCCGGAGTGATTTCCATAGTTAATGAACCGCGGGGTGCGTTTATGTGTCGGTCATCAACACTCACAGTTTTGGCCGATTCTGGCCCCTTTCTTGGAATATTACTCTGTTTTGGCTCCCGGTGTGATTTCGATATGATTGACGAACACCGGGGTGCGTTTATGTGTCAATCATCAACACTCACTATTTTGGGTTCCCGGAGTTATTTCCACGGTTAACAAACCGCGAGGTGCATTTACGTGTCGGTCATGAACACTCACAGTTTTAGCTGATTCTGGCCCGTTTCATGGACTATTACTCACCATTTTGGGGCCCCAAAGTGATTTCCATGCTTGTTGAACCCCATGGTGCGCATTCGTGTCGATCATCAAGAAGCGCATTTTTTGCCGATTTTGGTCCATTTCTTGCACTATTACTTAGTTTTGGGGGTCCCGGAGTGATCTCCACGATTGACGAACTCTGGGGTGCGTTTACGTGTCGGTCATCAACACTCACAATTTTGGCCAATTCTGGTCCGTTTCATGCACTATTACTCACCGCTGTGGCGTCCCAGAGCGATTTCCATGATTGACAATCTGCGGGGTGCGTTTGCGTGTCTGTCATGAACACACGTTGTTTTGGCCAATTCTGACGCTATTCGTGGACTATTACTCACCATTTTGGGGTTCCGAAGCGATTTCCATAGTTGTTGAACCCCAAGGTGATTTTACGTGTCGGTCATCAACACTCACAGTTTTGGCCGATTCTAGGCCATTTCGTGGACTGTTACTCACTGTTTTGGGGACCCGGAGTGATTTCCACGATTAACGAACTGCGGGGTGCGTTTACATGTCGGTCATCAACACTAGCAGTTTTGGTTGATTCTGGCCCGTTTCGTGGACTATTACTCACTGTTTTGGGGCCCCGGAGTGATTTCCATGATTAACGAACCCCCGGGTGCGCTTCCGTGTTGGTTATCAACACCCGCGGTTTTTGTCGACTCTGACCCGTTTCGTGGACCATTACTCACCATTTTGGGGCCCCAAAGCGATTTCCATGGTTGTTGAACCACAAGATGCACTTAAGTGTAGGTCATCAACAATCACAGTTTTGGCCGATTCTGGCACGTTTCTTGGACTATTACTTAGTTTTGGGGGTCCCAGAGTGATTTCCACGATTTACGA
>NC_057807.1:1385997-1388121 GCF_018294505.1 Triticum aestivum
GCATTTTTGGCCGATTTTGGCCCGTTTCTTGCACTATTACTTAGTTTTGGGGGTCCCGGAGTGATCTCCACAATTGACGAACTCTGCGGTGCATTTACGTGTCGGACATCAACACTCACAATTTTAGCCAATTCTGGTCCGTTTCGTGCACTAGTACTTACCGTTTTGGCGTCCCAGAGCGATTTCCATGATTGACAATCCGCGGGGTGTGTTTGCGTGTCTGTCATCAACACTCGCTGTTTTGGCCAATTCTGACACGATTCGTGGACTATTACTCACCATTTAGGGGTCCCCAAGCGATTTCTATAGTTGTTGAACCCCAAGGTGCTTTTACGTGTCGGTCATCAACACTCACAATTTTGGCCGATTCTAGCCCGTTTCGTGGACTATTGCTCACTGTTTTGGGGTCCTGGAGTGATTTCCACGATTAACGAACCGCGGGGTGCGTTTACATGCCGGTCATCAACACGAGCAGCTTTGGCGTATTCTGGCCCGTTTCGTGGACTATTACTCACTTTTTTGGGGCCCCGGAGTGATTTCCATGATTAAGGAACCCCCGGGTGCGCTTACGTGTCGGTTATCAACACTCGCGGTTTTTGTCGACTCTGACCTGTTTCATGGACCATTACTCACCATTTTGGGGCCCCAAAGCGATTTACATGGTTGTTGAACCCCAAGGTGCGCTTAAGTGTAGGTCATCAACAATCATAGTTTCAGCCGATTCTGGCCCGTTTCTTGGACTATTACTTAGTTTTGGGGGTCCCGGAGTGATTTCCACGATTTACGAACCCCGGGGTGGGTTTACGTGTCGGTCATCAACACTCACAGTTTTTGCCAATTCTAACGCGTTACATGGACTATTACTCACCGTTTTGGGGTCCCAAGTGATATCCATGGTTGTTGAACCCCAAGGCGCGCTTACGTGTCGGTCATCAACACTCACAATTTTGGCCGATTTTGGTCCGTTTCGTGGACTGTTACTCACAGTTTTGGGGCCCAGAGTGATTTCCATGGTTAATGAACCACGGGGTGCGTTTACGTGTCGGTCATCAACACTCATAGTTTTGGCCTTTTCTGGCTTGTTTCTTGGACTATTACTCTGTTTTGGGTCCCGGTGTGATTTCCATATTATTGACGAACACCGGGGTGCATTTATGTGTCGCCCATCAACACTCGCGGTTTTGGCCGATTCTGGCCCACTTAGTGGACACTCACTATTTTGGGTTCCCGGAGTGATTTCCACGGTTCACAAACCGCGAGGTGCCTTTACGTGTCGGTCATGAACACTCACAGTTTTGGGGCCCCAAAGTGATTTCCATGGTTGTTGAACCCCATGGTGCGCATTCGTGTCGATCATCAAGAAGCGCATTTTTGGCCGATTTTGGCCCGTTTCTTGCACTATTACTTAGTTTTGGGGGTCCCGGAGTGATCTCCACGATTGACGAACTCTGGGGTGCGTTTGCGTGTCTGTCATGAACACTCACTGTTTTGGGGTCCCAGAGTGATTTCCATGATTAACAAACCGCGGGGTGCGTTTACATGTCAGTCATCAACACTAGCAGTTTTGGCCAATTCTGGCCCGTTTTGTGGACTATTACTCACTGTTTTGGGGCCCCGGAGTGATTTCCATGATAAACAAAACCCCGGGTGCGCTTACGTGTTGGTTATCAACACTCGCGGTTTTTGTCGACTCTGACCCGTTTCGTGGACCATTACTCACCATTTTGGGGCCCCAAAGCGATTTCCATGGTTGTTGAACCCCCAGATGCGCTTAAGTGTAGGTCATCAACAATCATAGTTTCGGCCGATTCTGGCCCGTTTCTTGGACTATTACTTAGTTTGGGGGGTCCCGGAGTGATTTCCACGATTTACGAACCCCGGGGTGCGCTTACGTGTCTGTCATCAACACTCACAGTTTTGGCCAATTATAACGCGTTTCGTGGACTATTACTCGCCGTTTTGGGGTCCCAAGTTATATCCATGGTTGTTGAACCCCAAGGCGCGCTTACGTGTCGGTCATCAAGACTCAAAGTTTTGGTTGATTCTGGCCCGTTTCATGGACTATTACTCACTGTTTTGGGGCCCCGGAGTGATTTCCACGGTTAATCAATCGCGGGGTGCGTT
>NC_057807.1:1388988-1391023 GCF_018294505.1 Triticum aestivum
GTGTCGATCATCAAGAAGCGCATTTTTGGTCGATTTTGGCCCGTTTCTTGCACTATTACTTAGTTTTGGGGGTCCCGGAGTGATCTCCACGATTAACAAACTCTGGGGTGCGTTTACGTGTCGGTCATCAACACTCACAAATTTTGGCCAATTCCGGTCCGTGTCGTGCACTAGTAGTCACCGTTTTGGCGACCCAGAGCGATTTCCATGATTGACAATCCACGGGGTGCGTTTGCGTGTCTGTCGTCAACACTCGCTGTTTTGGCCAATTATGACGCGTTTCGTGAACTATTACTCACCATTTAGGGGTCCCTAAGCGATTTCCATAGTTGTTGAACCCCAAGGTGCTTTTACGTGTCGGTCATCAACACTCACAGTTTTGGCCGATTCTAGCCCGTTTCGTGGACTATTACTCACTGTTTTGGGGTCCCGGAGTGCGTTTACATGTCGGTCATCAACAGTAGTAGTTTTGGCCGATTCTGGCCCGTTTCGTGGACTATTACTCACTCTTTTGGGGCCCCGGATTGATTTCCAAGATTAACGAACCCCCAGGTGCGCTTACGTGTGGTTATCAACACTCGCGGTTTTTGTCGACTTTGACCCGTTTCGTGGACCATTAGTCACCATTTTGGGGCCCCAAAGCGATTTCCATGGTTGTTGAACCCCAAGGTGCGCTTAAGTGTAGGTCATCAACAATCACAGTTTTGGCCAATTCTAACGCGTTTCGTGGACTATTACTCACCGTTTTTGGTTCCCAAGTGATATCCATAGTTGTTGAAACCCAACGCGCGCTTACGTGTCGGTCATCAACACTCATAGTTTTGGCTGATTCTGGCCCGTTTCATGGACTATTACTCACTGTTTTGGGGCCCCGGATTGATTTCCACGGTTAATCAATCGCGGGGTGCATTTACGTGTCTGTCATCAACACTCACAGTTTTGGCCTTTTCTGGCTTGTTTCTTGGACTATTACTTTGTTTTGGGTCCCGGTGTGATTTCCATATTATTGACGAACACCGGGGTGCGTTTATGTGTCGATCATCAACACTCGCGGTTTTGGCCGATTCTGGCCCATTTAGTGGACACTCACTGTTTTGGGTTCCCGGAGTGATTTCCACGGTTCATAAACCGCGAGGTGCCTTTACGTGTCGGTCATGAACACTCACAGTTTTGGCTGATTCTGGCCCGTTTCCTGGACTATTACTCACCATTTTGGGGCCCCAAAGTGATTTCCATGGTTGTTGAACCCCATGGTGCGCATTCGTGTCAATCATCAAGAAGCGCATTTTTGGCCGATTTTGGCCCGTTTCTTGCACTATTACTTAGTTTTGGGGGTCCCGGAGTGATCTCCACGATTGACGAACTCTGGGGTGCGTTTGCGTGTCTGTCATGAACACTCACTGTTTTGGGGTCCCAGAGTGATTTCCATGATTAACAAACCGCGGGGTGTGTTTACATGTCAGTCATCAACACTAGCAGTTTTGGCCGATTCTGGCCCGTTTTGTGGACTATTACTCACTGTTTTGGGGCCCCGGAGTGATTTCCATGATTAACAAACCCCCGGGTGCGCTTACGTGTCGGTTATCAACACTCGCGGTTTTTGTCGACTCTGTCCCGTTTCGTGGACCATTACTCACCATTTTGGGGCCCCAAAGCAATTTCCATGGTTGTTGAACCCCAAGATGCGCTTAAGTGTAGGTCATCAACAATCATAGTTTCGGCCGATTCTGGCCCGTTTCTTGGACTATTACTTAGTTTTGGGGGTCCCGGAGTGATTTCCACGATTTACGAACCCCGGGGTGCGCTTACGTGTCTGTCATCAACACTCACAGTTTTGGCCAATTCTAACGCGTTTCGTGGACTATTACTCGCCGTTTTGGGGTCCCAAGTGATATCCATGGTTGTTGAACCCCAAGGGGCGCTTACGTGTCGGTCATCAAGACTCAAAGTTTTGGTTGATTCTGGCCCGTTTCATGGACTATTACTCACTGTTTTGGGGCCCCGGAGTGATTTCCACGGTTAATCAATCGCGGGG
>NC_057807.1:1391033-1391972 GCF_018294505.1 Triticum aestivum
TCCCAGAGTGATTTCCATGATTAACAAACCGCGGGGTGCGTTTACATGTCAGTCATCAACACTAGCAGTTTTGGCCGATTCTGGCCCGTTTTGTGGACTATTACTCACTGTTTTCGGGCCCCGGAGTGATTTCCATGATTAACAAACCCCCGGGTGCGATTACGTGTCGGTTATCAACACTCGCGGTTTTTGTCGACTCTGACCCGTTTCGTGGACCATTACTCACCATTTTGGGGCCCCAAAGCGATTTCCATGGTTGTTGAACCCCAAGATGCGCTTAAGTGTAGGTCAGCAACAATCATAGTTTCGGCCGATTCTGGCCCGTTTCTTGGACTATTACTTAGTTTGGGGGGTCCCGGAGTGATTTCCATGATTTACGAACCCCGGGGTGCGTTTACGTGTCTGTCATCAACACTCACAGTTTTGGCCAATTCTAACGCGTTTCGTGGACTATTACTCGCCGTTTTGGGGTCCCAAGTGATATCCATGGTTGTTGAACCCCAAGGCGCGCTTACGTGTCGGTCATCAAGACTCAAAGTTTTGGTTGATTCTGGCCCGTTTCATGGACTATTACTCACTGTTTTGGGGCCCCGGAGTGATTTCCACGGTTAATCAATCGCGGGGTGCGTTTACGTGTCGGTCATCAACACTCACAGTTTTGGCCGATTCTGGCCCGTTTCTTAGACTATTACTCTGTTTTGGGGTCCCGGTGTGATTTCCATATGATTGACGAACACCGGGGTGCATTTATGTGTCGATCATCAACACTCACGGTTTTGGCTCATTCTGGCCCATTTAGTGGACGCTCACTGTTTTGGGTTCCCGGAGTGATTTCCACGGTTAACAAACCGCGAGGTGCGTTTACGTGTCAGTCATGAACACTCATAGTTTTGGCTGATTCTGGCCCGTTTCGTGGACTATTAGTCACCATTTTGGGGC
>NC_057807.1:1391982-1394059 GCF_018294505.1 Triticum aestivum
GCGCTTACGTGTCGGTCATCAAGACTCAAAGTTTTGGTTGATTCTGGCCCGTTTCATGGACTATTACTCACTGTTTTGGGGCCCCGGAGTGATTTCCACGGTTAATCAATCGCGGGGTGCGTTTACGTGTCGGTCATCAACACTCACAGTTTTGGCCGATTCTGGCCCGTTTCTTAGACTATTACTCTGTTTTGGGGTCCCGGTGTGATTTCCATATGATTGACGAACACCGGGGTGCGTTTATGTGTCGATCATCAACACTCGCGGTTTTGGCCGATTCTGGCCCATTTAGTGGACGCTCACTGTTTTGGGTTCCCGGAGTGATTTCCACGGTTAACAAACCGCGAGGTGCGTTTACGTGTCAGTCATGAACACTCATAGTTTTGGCAGATTCTGGCCTGTTTCGTGGACTATTAGTCACCATTTTGGGGCCCCAAAGTGATTTCCATGGTTGTTGAACCCCATGGTGCGCATTCGTGTCGATCATCAAGAAGCGCATTTTTGGTCGATTTTGGCCCGTTTCTTGCACTATTACTTAGTTTTGGGGGTCCCGGAGTGATCTCCACGATTGACAAACTCTGGGGTGCGTTTACGTGTCGGTCATCAACACTCACAAATTTTGGCCAATTCCGGTCCGTGTCGTGCACTAGTAGTCACCGTTTTGGCGACCCAGAGCGATTTCCATGATTGACAATCCACGGGGTGCGTTTGCGTGTCTGTCGTCAACACTCGCTGTTTTGGCCAATTATGACGCGTTTCGTGAACTATTACTCACCATTTAGGGGTCCCTAAGCGATTTCCATAGTTGTTGAACCCCAAGGTGCTTTTACGTGTCGGTCATCAACACTCACAGTTTTGGCCGATTCTAGCCCGTTTCGTGGACTATTACTCACTGTTTTGGGGTCTCGGAGTGCGTTTACATGTCGGTCATCAACAGTAGTAGTTTTGGCCGATTCTGGCCCGTTTCGTGGACTATTACTCACTCTTTTGGGGCCCCGGATTGATTTCCAAGATTAACGAACCCCCAGGTGCGCTTACGTGTGGTTATCAACACTCGCGGTTTTTGTCGACTTTGACCCGTTTCGTGGACCATTAGTCACCATTTTGGGGCCCCAAAGCGATTTCCATGGTTGTTGAACCCCAAGGTGCGCTTAAGTGTAGGTCATCAACAATCACAGTTTTGGCCAATTCTAACGCGTTTCGTGGACTATTACTCACCGTTTTTGGTTCCCAAGTGATATCCATAGTTGTTGAAACCCAACGCGCGCTTACGTGTCGGTCATCAACACTCATAGTTTTGGCTGATTCTGGCCCGTTTCATGGACTATTACTCACTGTTTTGGGGCCCCGGATTGATTTCCACGGTTAATCAATCGCGGGGTGCGTTTACGTGTCTGTCATCAACACTCACAGTTTTGGCCTTTTCTGGCTTGTTTCTTGGACTATTACTTTGTTTTGGGTCCCGGTGTGATTTCCATATTATTGACGAACACCGGGGTGCGTTTATGTGTCGATCATCAACACTCGCGGTTTTGGCCGATTCTGGCCCATTTAGTGGACACTCACTATTTTGGGTTCCCGGAGTGATTTCCACGGTTCACAAACCGCGAGGTGCCTTTACGTGTCGGTCATGAACACTCACAGTTTTGGCTGATTCTGGCCCGTTTCCTGGACTATTACTCACCATTTTGGGGCCCCAAAGTGATTTCCATGGTTGTTGAACCCCATGGTGCGCATTCGTGTCGATCATCAAGAAGCGCATTTTTGGCGATTTTGGCCCGTTTCTTGCACTACTACTTAGTTTTGGGGGTCCCGGAGTGATCTCCACGATTGACGAACTCTGGGGTGCGTTTGCGTGTCTGTCATGAACACTCACTGTTTTGGGGTCCCAGAGTGATTTCCATGATTAACAAACCGCGGGGTGCGTTTACATGTCAGTCATCAACACTAGCAGTTTTGGCCGATTCTGGCCCGTTTTGTGGACTATTACTCACTGTTTTCGGGCCCCGGAGTGATTTCCATGATTAACAAACCCCCGGGTGCGATTACGTGTCGGTTATCAACACTCGCGGTTTTT
>NC_057807.1:1394128-1394462 GCF_018294505.1 Triticum aestivum
TTGTTGAACCCCAAGATGCGCTTAAGTGTAGGTCATCAACAATCATAGTTTCGGCCGATTCTGGCCCGTTTCTTGGACTATTACTTAGTTTTGGGGGTCCCGGAGTGATTTCCACGATTTACGAACCCCGGGGTGCGTTTACGTGTCTGTCATCAACACTCACAGTTTTGGCCAATTCTAACGCGTTTCGTGGACTATTACTCGCCGTTTTGGGGTCCCAAGTGATATCCATGGTTGTTGAACCCCAAGGCGCGCTTACGTGTCGGTCATCAATACTCAAATGTTTGGTTGATTCTGGCCCGTTTCATGGACTATTACTCACTGTTTTGGGGCC
>NC_057807.1:1395135-1396476 GCF_018294505.1 Triticum aestivum
GTAGTTTTGGCCGATTCTGGCCCGTTTCGTGGACTATTACTCACTCTTTTGGGGCCCCGGAGTGATTTCCAAGATTAACGAACCCCCGGGTGCGCTTACGTGTGGTTATCAACACTCGCGGTTTTTGTCGACTTTGACCCGTTTCGTGTACCATTACTCAGCATTTTGGGGCCCCAAAGCGATTTCCATGGTTGTTGAACCCCAAGGTGCGCTTAAGTGTAGGTCATCAACAATCACAGTTTTGGCCAATTCTAACGCGTTTCGTGGACTATTACTCACCGTTTTTGGGTCCCAAGTGATATCCATAGTTGTTGAACCCCAACGCGCGCTTACGTGTCGGTCATCAACACTCATAGTTTTGGCTGATTCTGGCCCGTTTCATGGACTATTACTCAATGTTTTGGGGCCCCGGATTGATTTCCACGGTTAATCAATCGCGGGGTGCGTTTACGTGTCTGTCATCAACACTCACAGTTTTGCCGTTTTCTGGCTTGTTTCTTGGACTATTACTCTGTTTTGGGTCCCGGTGTGATTTCCATATTATTGACGAACACCGGGGTGCGTTTATGTATCGATCATCAACACTCGCGGTTTTGGCCGATTCTGGCCCATTTAGTGGACACTCACTATTTTAGGTTCCCGGAGTGATTTCCACGGTTCATAAACCGCGAGGTGCCTTTACGTGTCGGTCATGAACACTCACAGTTTTGGCTGATTCTGGCCCGTTTCCTGGACTATTACTCACCATTTTGGGGCCCCAAAGTGATTTCCATGGTTGTTGAACCCCATGGTGCGCATTCGTGTCAATCATCAAGAAGCGCATTTTTGGCCGATTTTGGCCCGTTTCTTGCACTATTACTTAGTTTTGGGGGTCCCGGAGGGATCTCCACGATTGACGAACTCTGGGGTGCGTTTGCGTGTCTGTCATGAACACTCACTGTTTTGGGGTCCCAGAGTGATTTCCATGATTAACAAACCGCGGGGTGCGTTTACATGTCAGTCATCAACACTAGCAGTTTTGGCCGATTCTGGCCCGTTTTGTGGACTATTACTCACTGTTTTGGGGCCCCGGAGTGATTTCCATGATTAACAAACCCCCGGGTGCGCTTACGTGTCGGTTATCAACACTCGCGGTTTTTGTCGACTCTGTCCCGTTTCGTGGACCATTACTCACCATTTTGGGGCCCCAAAGCAATTTCCATGGTTGTTGAACCCCAAGATGCGCTTAAGTGTAGGTCATCAACAATCATAGTTTCGGCCGATTCTGGCCCGTTTCTTGGACTATTACTTAGTTTTGGGGGTCCCGGAGTGATTTCCACGATTTACGAACCCCGGGGTGCG
>NC_057807.1:1396486-1403745 GCF_018294505.1 Triticum aestivum
CGTGGACTATTACTCGCCGTTTTGGGGTCCCAAGTGATATCCATGGTTGTTGAACCCCAAGGCGCGCTTACGTGTCGGTCATCAATACTCAAATGTTTGGTTGATTCTGGCCCGTTTCATGGACTATTACTCACTGTTTTGGGGCCCCGGAGTGATTTCCACGGTTAATCAATCGCGGGGTGCGTTTACGTGTCGGTCATCAACACTCACAGTTTTGGCCGATTCTGGCCCGTTTCAAAGACTATTACTCTGTTTTGGGGTCCCGGTGTGATTTCCATATGATTGACGAACACCGGGGTGCGTTTATGTGTCGATCATCAACACTCGCGGTTTTGGCCGATTCTGGCCCATTTAGTGGACGCTCACTGTTTTGGGTTCCCGGAGTGATTTCCACGGTTAACAAACCGCGAGGTGCGTTTACGTGTCAGTCATGACCACTCATAGTTTTGGCTGATTCTGGCCCGTTTCGTGGACTATTAGTCACCATTTTGGGGCCCCAAAGTGATTTCCATGGTTGTTGAACCCCATGGTGCGCATTCGTGTCGATCATCAAGAAGCACATTTTTGGTCGATTTTGGCCCGTTTCTTGCACTATTACTTAGTTTTGGGGGTCCCAGAGTGATCTCCACGATTGACAAACTCTGGGGTGCGTTTACGTGTCGGTCGTCAACACTCACAAATTTTGGCCAATTCCGGTCCGTGTCGTGCACTAGTAGTCACCGTTTTGGCGTCCCAGAGCGATTTCCATGATTGACAATCCACGGGGTGCGTTTGCGTGTCTGTCGTCAACACTCGCTGTTTTGGCCAATTATGACGCGTTTCGTGGACTATTACTCACCATTTAGGGGTCCCTAAGCGATTTCCATAGTTGTTGAACCCCAAGGTGCTTTTACGTGTCGGTCATCAACACTCACAGTTTTGGCCGATTCTAGCCCGTTTCGTGGACTATTACTCACTGTTTTGGGGTCCCGGAGTGCGTTTACATGCCAGTCATCAACAGTAGTAGTTTTGGCCGATTCTGGCCCGTTTCGTGGACTATTACTCACTCTTTTGGGGCCCCGGAGTGATTTCCAAGATTAACGAACCCCCGGGTGCGCTTACGTGTGGTTATCAACACTCGCGGTTTTTGTCGACCCGTTGGTTTCTTACATGAAAAGGGAAAAGTGCTCAAAATTTTGTGAAGAGCGTCGGCACCGGGATGACCAAGTCGAGCGTGCCAAAGCGAGACATTGGCATGCGGAGCAACGGGACCGCCACTCGTAGTAGGACCGCATGGGTACAGATCGTCAGGGGAATCAAATTGGTGCAGAACCCTCCTGGAATGTGACGCCCTCGATTCGACCGTACACTATTCATACACGCAAATTTCTACGATCAAGATCAGGGACTCACGGGAAGAGATCACAATAGAACTCTAGACACAAATCAAAATAATACAAGATTTATATTACAAGCCACGGGCCTCGAGGGCTCGTATACATAAGCTCAATACACAAGAGTCAGCGGAAGCAACAATATCTGAGTACAGACATAAGTTAAACAGGGATGCCTTAAGAAGGCTAGCACGAAAGCAACAGGATCGCAGAGGCAAGGCCTCCTGCCTGGGACCTCCTAACTAATCCTGGTCGTCGGCGGTCTCCATGTAGTAGTATATGTTGGCGGTGGCATCTGGCTCCTAGGATCCACCATCTGGTTGCCACAACCGGAAAGAAGGAAGAAGGGGGAAAGGGGGGTAGTAAAGCAACCGTGAGTACTCATCCAAAGTACTTGCAAGCATCATATCTATACTAAGTATGCATTGGTATCAAATGGAAGGGTTGTATCTATGGACTGAACAGCAGAATGCCCTACTAGAGGGGAAGGCCTAATCTATCGAAGACTAGCATCTTCAAGCAGCTCCAGACATCTTGCAGCATGTAGAAGAGTAAAGAATAGCATTTTAATAAACAAACATGTTGTAACATCAATGCCCAGAGATCCTTCCCCGACTCCCTGCGAAAACGCAATCTCGGAGCCACATATCCATCACATATCTCAAGTATCCATTTCTAGTTATATTAGATCAGGATACAAGTCTGAACATCCGTTACCATGGACACGGCTATTAACAGATAATCTTCCCTGCAAGGATGCACCATGTTTTCCAACACGCTTGATTACTCTGGTCGGACACACTTTTTTGGGTCAATGCCCGGCCTCGAAAGATCAACACGTCGCAGCCCTACCTAGGCTCAGCAGAGAGAGCCCCGCCGGTCTACATCCTAAGCACTCCAGGTTCTTGGGCCCATCACCCGTAGCACTCTGGGTCGTTGTGCGACGAGCCGGGACGAGCACCACCTCATCATGGATGGCACTGGACCGACAGGCCCACGATGCTGAACTGGACGTCTGACAAAGCTTGGGCTGATACCATGACGCCGAGGCCCATAACTATTCCCACGTGTTGGTTAGTGCGTAAAGGCGAGAGGCCAACTCAGAACAAATACCCAAACCTGTTAGTGCATTGGGGGCTCGCGGAGACGAGCAGAGACTCACGATAATGTGATGCCATCGCCCCATCTCGTGGACTTACGGCAAGGGCCCAGAATGCCCGGCCGTGCCTCATAGAAAACTCGTGGGTGCTCTCCGGGCCCGCCCGACCTTCACACCAACTCATGTGTACCCCTCAGGGCCGACCCGACTTCAACAATGGTCTCAAGTAAAGTCCGGGTAATCATGTGTCCGAAACATCAAGGAGGAAATCCCGAGGAATCACCCTCGGTGGATTCCACTCGATGTAATCATCAAGGTGAACGTGGGAGGAATCACCCTCGAGGTCCACGCTTGAGAGGTTGCATGATAGAGTCATATCGGGAGTGGTGAAGGAGGAATCACACTCGATGACCACGACTGAATAGCTATACTACAAAGTTATCATCGGGAATGTGTTAGGTGGTATGACCCTCGGCACTCAATAGTATCTCTGCAGAGTCGAGCAACAAAGGGGGTGTGATGTGATGTGAGGTGTCGGGCTCTGGTCGTCGATCACGTTGATCGATTCATCGATGATGATGTAGGGGTAACAAGGACAAGGTGGGGGTCACTGATGGATCACTAACCAACCTATAATAAGCAGTTTAGGATAAGCAGGTAAGGTACAACAACAGGTACAAAAGCAGGCGTTGCCGCAGGCGAGCGGGTCGGGGGCACGCGAGCTCACGGCACAGGGCGGCGGTGGACGGGCGCAGAAGGGCAGCGGGCACAGCCAGGGCGTCCGGCATGGTGGCTGTGAGGAGCCGCGGCCAGGGAGGCTGCACGGGTGGTGTAGAGGAGCGCCCGGGCAATGGCGGATTCGGTAGGCGACGGCAACTACGAACGCGGCGGTGAGCATGCTCGAGCTCGAATCCGAGCTCGGGAATAATCGGGGAAGTGGTGGAGCTCACATTGATGGGGATGACGAGCTCTACGAAGGTGTGAAGGTAGTGAATCGACGACGGTGAACATGGCGAACGACCGGCCGAGGGGATCGGCGGCAGCAGCGGCTCGGGTCCATCTAGTGGGTGTAGGTGAAGTCGATGACGACGAGGGTCCTCCTGGACACCTCGGGACTGCGAGGCTTGGCCAGCAGCCACGGCAATGGTGAGCGACGGCTATGGCTTCATTTGGGGGTGAGCTCCGGATTGTGAGAGCGAGTGAGCGAGATGGGAAAGGGGATTAGGGTTTCGGGGGAGGGGTGCCGGGGTTGCCACTTATACATCACGGGGGCCACGGGATGGCCAACACGTGCGCACCGCCGGCCATGGTGCCGGGGGATGAACGCCACGATCCCCCCCTGAACATGAGGTGGGGATAATGGTGGTGGTGGGTTGGGCCTCACACTGTGCTACTTCGGCCCAGTAGCACCATAGCCCTTTTTACTTCTACCTTTTATATATTCTATTTCTTATTTTTTGTGTTGTTTCCTATTATTCCAGCTATCAAAAGATTTTTGTTATAGGTGAAACTTTGCTCATAAATCCTAGTCAACACTATAAGGTTGCACAAAAAGTTTGAGGCCAATTGGAACTATCTGAATTTATAGTTGAATTAAAATGTGTTTATTTAATATTGTTGTTCCACTAAATTAATTCCAGGAGCAATTTGGGAACCCAAATGAGGTTGGTTCCAACATGTTAATTACATAATGAATATTTGCAACCCATTGAACACTTTTATTTGATAGTTTGAAAAAAAAGAGTTTGACTTTATTTTAAATTTGAACTTGAACCGGTTTGAATCTAAGCAAGATTAGCAATAGTTATAGTGGTGACGTCATTAGCACATGATTACTGTAGCTTAAATGTTCGGGCGTCATTAGCACATGATTTTTATGCATCTCTTAGATAGATCTTGCATGAGCATAGAAATTTTTTTGAAGTTGCATGCTACGTTTCCCAACAACTCTAACCGGAAACTCCTTCATAGGAAATTTTTTGAGCATAGGAAATATTTTGACTTCTTTTTTTAGAATTAAAATATTTGATATATGAACCATTTTGATATCGTGTGCTCCATGCGATCCATTATCAAAACAATACCAACATTAATTGTACTTCACCTGGACAATCATAAAATACTAACCCCTATAAATATGATTTATTTACTCACATAAATATTGTGTATGGCATTGTCTCAGAACCCTACCACTTGCTCGTTTTGGCACCTAGCTTTGCTTCTCGTCGCCTTTCCACATGCAATAATCCACGAGCATGCAGGCCTTTGGCATCAGTCACATGGTTGACAATCTATCTTCAACCATAAACAATTACTACTTATCAAATATATATTCTTTCCTGATATAAATTTATGTCATTTTTAGGAGCATTGACTCGCCGCCCCCAATGAACCTCTGCTCGTCTTCATGGTGTAGCTTTGCGGCACATTCACTCCACGTCGTAACCCCAAACTCAACACTTGCTTGTCTATGTGCCGGATTTCGCATGACTCGATCACCCACTATGCTTACGACCTCCAAATAGCTACCTCCTTGGCCTCCTGGCAGGTTGTGCAAAGCCGCCATCCACTCTGCCTACAACCCTATCGCATACATGTCCGACTCATACAAACTCTTTCTCCGGTGATCCGAAATGCTTATACATTCACAAGTTATGAAATATATAATTTGCCTCCTTAGGGGATCTAGACCAACATTCTTACGTTTCACCATAATTATGGGGGAAAAATCATAAGACCTCACCACATAAAATAAAAAATGCACATGAAAAATTGACAGACATCAACTACATCATTCCGTAAAATAACAAAGGTTATTGCTCTAATAAACATAGAGAATGGATTATCGATGGTGATAACTACGCATGAGGAAATCCTTATAGGATATTCAATTGAGATATGCACTGTGTGTTTTAATATATATTTTCACCCCTGCTGCATGAACACATTGGTTGGTATGTGCTAAGGCTGGTCACAGTGGGGAGGAACTTAGGAGTAACATCACACACTCCAATACAACTTTGCTTATGTGGCATGTATTTAATGAAGAGAGAAGTGCTTGTGGTAACTAGCTAAGTTACCGGAACATCACACATTTCAAGAAACAATGAGTCTATAACCTAATAAATACATCGTTGCATGACATTACATAGATGTTCCTACCCACTATGGAGGTAGTAACATAGTCTAGGGAAGTGTGTAAGCTTGATGCAGCAATCAATAGGGGAAAGGACACATATTATGGTTACATAAAGGAGATGTGGGAACTTGACTATGGAAGTGATTTGAAGGTCCCTTTGTTTCGGTGTAAATGCGTCAATCTGACAGGAGGTGGCGTAAAGAAAGACCCGCAGTACAGAATGACAACACTGGATCTCAACAATCTTCCGTACGCTGACGAACCATTCGTCCTAGCCAATGATGTAGCGCAGGTTTTCTATGTGAAGGACATGCCTACCAAGCCGGGAAAAAGAAAAGATAAGTAAGCGAATACATCATACGATGAGCCAAAGCGCCACATAGTTCTTTCAGGGAAAAGAAACATCGTGGGAGTGGATGACAAAACAGACATGTCAGAAGATTATGAACAGTTTCATGAAATTGCTCCCTTCACAGTGAATGTTGACCCGAGCATCCAGTTAAATGATGAAGATTGTCCATGGTTACGGCGCAAAAGGACACACGCGAAAAAAAAAGTTTCACACCCAAAGATCCCACTCTGGGATGTGACCGGCTTTACTGTCATCACTTTCTTCTCTAGTGAGTTTCCAGACTTATATATCTGGAAAGTCCTACTTTGGACAAACCGTAGGGAAATCTTTGTAATAGTTAGGGTGCTTATCTGTTTTGGCATTTGAAACATGTACTTTTGTGCTTCGGACAAACGTCATCAATTTTCAACCCTTTCTGACTTCATTTGGTATTTTTCAGCTCATTTACTGATTTTTTTTAGCTAAATGACCCTGAAATTGAAAAGCACTACAAAATAAACTCTGAAAAGGTTGAAATTTGGGATGGTATTATCATTTCACCCACATAGCATGCGCAAAAAATTTGAGAGGGTTACGGCAAAAATTGGATGCACTTCGTGTACAAAATGGACAATCCCTTTCGAAGTATCAGGGTTTTGGGTGAAAACTCATCTGTTACAAAGGCATTTCATTTTTTAAAACTTATTTCAACTCCAGACTTTTTGTGCGTTAAGTATGCACCATTCAAAGCCATGTCATCAATTTTCAACCCTTTCTTACTTTATTTGGCATTTTTCATGCATTTACTGATTTTTTTTTGAGCTTAATGACCCTGAAATTGAAAAGCACTACAAATGAATTCTGAAAATGTTGAAAGTTGGCATGGTATCATCATTTCACCCACATAGCATATGCTAAAAACATGAGAGGGTTACAACAAAAACTGGATGCACTTCGTGTACAAAATGGACAATCCACTGGTCAAAGCCCATCCGTGGGAAGTCAAAGGGCTAGATCTCGTGGTCAACCGCTCCAGGGTTAGGCGGGACGAGGGCCCGGGGGGTAGCAATGCCACCGGAGCATCGCACCGGGTCCTCATACGTGTGGGGTGGTGTTGTGGCATGTCTGAAGAGGCGGCAAGCGTCTCCGGGGTTTGACCCCCCTCACGAACGCCGCTGCCGTCGACACCTGGAGGGAGAAACAGACGCGTCAGATCAACACGGAGGTGATGTAGCTGTGGGTTTGGCCCGGATGTTTCTCCCAGGTGTCCCTCTGGGATGACCTAACACAACCGGGTGGAGAGGCCCACTGGTCAAA
>NC_057807.1:1404630-1406928 GCF_018294505.1 Triticum aestivum
AAGAGGCGGCACGCGTCTCTTCGGTGTGCCCCCCCTCATGGACGGCGCCGCCGCCGGCACCTGGAGGGGGAAACGGACGCGTCGGGTGTACGCGGAGGTGATGTAGCTGCGGGTTTGGCCCGGATGTTGCTCCTAGGTGTCCCTCCGGGCTGACCTAACACAACCGGGTGGAGAGGTCCACTGGTCAAAGCCCGTCCGTGGGAAGTCAAAGGGCTAGATCTCGTGGTTAACCGCTCCATGGTTAGGCAGGACGGGGGCCCTAGGGGGTAGCAATGCCACCGGAGCGTCGCACCGGTCCCTCATACATGCGGGGTGGTTTGGTGGCATATCTGAAGAGGCCGCACACGTCTCCGGAGTGTGGCCCCCCTCACGGACGGCGCCACCACCAGCACTTGGAGTGGGGAAACGGACGCGTCGGGTGTACGCGGAGGTGATGTAGCTGTGGGTTTGGCCCGGATGTAGCTGTTGGGAAATGACCCCTCCTACCCGCCCATCCAGCCGGCGCCCGACACCGTCGTCATGAACATCTCCGGTGACGAAGATTAGATATAGTACGTAGTATGTATTATGTAGGAATGTTTTGCATGCTTTCTATGGATCTAGAGGTTGAAATATGAGAAACTCGGATGCAGAGTGGCTAATTTGAGGAGCTCTTTTACGGTACCCCGGTACTCCCCAACGACACCCAGGAGTACCATGCAAATCTGGCCGTCCGCACGGAGGGGCAAGGAAGTCTTTTTCCAAAGTGCAGTCCGCTTGGCAGTTTTGACTTTTGCAGTCCGCACGGTCGATATGTGAAGGAAGAAAAAAACAGAACACTCGATCTAAATCAGGAAAAAAACAGAACACTCGATCTAAATCCCATTTCATTTCTGTGGTGGCGGTGTGACCCTCGCGATAAGGCCGGACGGCGCCGAGGTGCCGCCGTCGGACACCCCCGCTCGGGGCCGACGTGCGCCGTTCCACACCCCATCCGGCCCGGAGATTGCGGCTGTCCGACATCCCCGAGCGCCGCCGTCCGACACCACCGCGCGCCACCGCCGTTTGCCGTCCAGATCGACGTTCTTCGACCCCGCCACCCGAGTCCTGCGTCGACGGTCCGGCCTTCCGGCCCGGAGATTGCGGCCGTCCGACATCCCCGAGCGCCGCCGTCCGACACCACCGCGCGCCACCGCCGTTCGCCGTCCAGATCGACGTTTTTCGACCCCGCCACCAGAGTCCTGCCTCGATGTTCTTCGACCCCGCTATCCGTGTCCTGCCTCGATGTTCTTCGACCCAACAAACACTCTTCAGTTGGAAGCGATAACGGTGTGGTTCCAGGAGGCTGAAGAAAGAATTAAACAACTTCCAAACCCAACAAACTGGCCAGACTTCAACGTGGCCTCGTGGAACAAGAAGACAATCAAAGGGCTGCCAACCCAGAAAGACGGGTACACACGTTCATCACTATGTTCTTAATTTGTAAACTCGACCAAGCCAATTCAATCCTAATTCATACTTGCAGGAGCTCTTGTGGACTCTACCTTCTCAAGTACATAATGCTTTGGACGGGATCCAAACTATCCAAAACATTTTCAAAGGTGCGCATATTTAGACTATTTCATGGGTGCACTGTACATTACTTCCTTGGTTAAGGAAGTACTTTACATACAGATGGCGTACATCCCAGGATTATGTTTAACTGTTCACCATTTGTATGCAGAAAGATATAGATATGTATAGGAGACAACTTGCACATGACATACTCAACAGTGACAGAAATTCACTCCGAAAAAACCAGCAGCCAGACCAGACAAAGGCAATTTCTGAAGATGGAGTTTCTACCAAAAAAAGAAAGAGGTCCAGGACGAGCACCAGGAATATATCTACACAGTAGATATGGCTTTCGCATAGACATTCGTCTTAAATCAAACGTTTTCCCATTTCCTCAATAATTCGGTTTGTAAGCAACAATTTGATGTTATTTATCCGGCACTTGGTGTGCGACAATTTGCTCAATAATTCAGTTTGTAAGCAACAATTTGATGTTATTTATCCGGCACTTGGTGTGCGATAATTTGCTCAATAATTCAGTTTGTAATGGAGAAAACATATTTTCTAACATTGCAAGTTCTTATTTGTTAGAGACATTGAGCTACAAAAAAATGGACAAAACATGGTGTCTATCATGTACTCAACATCATAATCTATTATCTGATTTCATCCATGCTAAAGCAATTACCAAAGATAATGAGAAGGGCTGGGTGATCTTACGAAAAAGCCATCATCTTGACAGAAAAATCCCCTTTCTACACGCTC
>NC_057807.1:1407028-1434757 GCF_018294505.1 Triticum aestivum
TATATATATATATATATATATATATATATATATATATATATATATATATATACAGAATCTGAAAGATGGCAGTCGTTGGCTTCAGCCCCCACGCACATAGTGCGGGGGGTGCTCGCAGAAGACGCATTTTCACACTTAACCCAACATCTTGGTCCTACAAAGGAGGTGATAGCGCAGCGGGCCAGGCAACCGGACTATAATGCTTTAACACTTTCACTTAGCCATAGGAGTTTGACAATGAGACTCTTTAGGTAGCTCCTTGGTGGCAACTGCGCTCGTCCGAATTCGGGGCGCGTATGTGCCTGACCGGGAAGCGGCCCTTCGTTAAAGCGGAGGAATCCGATAGATTCCGATAGGTCATCGAGTGGCTGACCAGTCTCACACTATATCATGACAGTCAGTTTTCGGCTTTATCTACTGAGGTGCTCGCCCTGGCCGAACCGGGGGCACAATTGCAGTAGTTCTCCTGGTGCTACCTTAGCCAATAGAGCGGAACGTAAGGTAGCCGAACTCAGGAGCCGGGCAACCCAACATTTGACCAAAGACATGATTTGGAGCTGATGCATATAATGCCAAAACTCGCGACGCCGAACACTCTCTAAGGTGTTCGGTCTTTATGAGTGCGGGCGAAACAACACTCTTTATTAAAAAAGCCCCTAATGTCCAGGTACGCGCAAAAATTCTGACGTGGCCACATGCCAAGACGCCAGCCTCCTCCTTGGTTATATTAGAAAGAAAAAACCAGGGGATGTGTAGCAACAAGAGACAGTAAAAAAGGTTTACGCAGGGTCTTAATCTAAAAAGAATCCTTTAGGACGGGTCCCTACTGCACGTCTGCGCCTGTGTCTCCATTGTGTCGTATCCTGGACGGGCGCCGCACGACGTTCATCTGTAAAAGAGAGGAACTGAGATGAAAACGGGTCGTGCCAAAAAAGTTTAGAATAAGCAAGTATAAAGTAAGATATATGAGATTGAGCTTTATTGTCTCTTATTGTATATGCGTGGAGCCCCTAGTGTGGGGGTATATGGCTTCTAGGCCTGCATCAATGATGATTTTGCACCGAACTCGTCTATCTGCGTTCGTGGTCTTGAATGACCTATTTTGAAGTTTATTGGCCAGTGAGGCCATTTTGCTGTGGGGCTGTTAAAGCGGCCGCACAGTCCTCCGCTTGGGGAGGCGCACTTTAGTGCTTCCCCTTCAAAGAGATGATGCCTCGTGGACCGGGCATCTTGAGCGTAAGAGATGCATAATGCGGTATTGCGTTAAAGCGAGTGAAAGCTTCGCGTCCCAGTAGTGCTTGATAGCGACTTGAGAACGAGACGATATGGAAGGTCAGCTTTCGCGGCGAAGGTTATCGGAAGAGCCGAATGTGACTGTGAGCCGGAGAAAACCCATACAATGGGTGTCCGGACCAGGTATTACCCCTTGAAAGGAGGTTCTGCTGCGGTGGATTCTTGCTGGGTTTATCCCCATGTGCTGGATTGTATCCTGATATATCAGGTTTAGTCCACTGCCACCGTCCATAAGGACATTTGAAAACTGGAGTCCGCCAATTATTGGATCGAGTATCAAGGCGGTCCAGCCTACATTCTTGATATTCCTAGAATAATCTAGCTGATCGAAGATGATCGGTTTTGACAACCAGTGGCGGGACCCTTTGGGGATGGGCCGTGTGGTGCGTACCTTTACAGGCGCCGCACGTTTTGTTATGTGAAGTGAGTTCACTATTTTTACTTCTTGTGGGAAGTTCTTTTATTTCCTGGTGCTCTGCTTTTGGGGTTCGTCCTCGTCTTCGCTTGGTGTGTCGAGCCCCTTGTGTTCGGCATTGAGTCTGCCGGATTGTTTGAAAACCCAACAGTCTCTGTGGGTATGGTTAGCAGGCTTCCGGGGAGTACTGTGTATCTGACATATCCTGTCCAAGATTTTATTTAGGTTGGATGGATCGTCCCTGTTATCCTGGGGGGGCGATTTTTCCTGATTTTGTCGTGAGCCTTTGAATCCGGCATTGACTGCCGTGCTCTTCAGATTTTTGTCCTTAGTCCAGCGACGGTCCTTGTTGTGTCGCGGTTTTCCGTTTCCATCCCTATTTTCGGATGTACTTGGGTTGCTGGGGCTGCACCTTGCCAACCAGCTGTCCTCCCCTGCACAAAAGCGGGTCATGAGGCTTGTTAGTGCGGCCATTGTTCTTGGCTTTTCTTGGCCGAGGTGTCTGGCGAGCCATTCATCTCGGACATTATGCCTGAAAGCTGCTAAGGCTTCGGCGTCCGGACAGTCGACTATCTGATTCTTTTTAGTGAGGAATCTATTCCAGAACTGCCGAGCTGATTCTCCGGGTTGTTGAGTTATGTGACTAAGATCGTCTGCATCCGGTGGACGGACATAGGTCCCTTGAAAGTTTGCTCGGAAAGCATCCTCGAGCTCTTCCCAGCTTCCAATTGTGTTTTCTGGAAGGCTTTTAAGCCAATGCCGGGCTGGCCCTTTAAGCTTAAGGGGTAGATATTTTATGGCGTGGAGATCATCTCCTCTAGCCATGTGAATGTGGAGGATATAATCCTCGATCCAGACTCCAGGGTCTATTGTTCCATCATATGCCTCTATGTTTACGGGTTTGAATCCCTCTGGGAATTCATAGTCCAGGACCTCATTGGTGAAACATAGGGGGTGTGCGGCGCCCCTGTATTTGGGTGTGCCAGATTCTGATGATGGCTTCGTAGCATTGCTTATGAGAGCTTGCTTTCTTGGCCCATAAATGGACCTGACTGGGCCATTATGCGAATCCTTAAGTGGGTCGCATGCCGATTTAGGTGCGGCATCGCCTGCCGCTTTATGGGGTCGTCTATCCGACCGTGTGGCTTTTCATTTTTTGAATGCGAGGGCTCTAGGGCCTCTTCATCGAATTCAGGCAGTAGCTTTCTTTTCGGATAGCTTTTAGTGCGGCGACTGCCGCTGTACTTATCTGTGGTATTGATTACTTTGCTCCATCTAATCCGGAGTGCATCTTCCGCTGTTTTTAGCTTCCGCTTCTGCTTTTTTAGGCTGTGTGCAGTTGCAACGAGTCTCTCGTGGAGATTCTTCTGCTCCATAGGTTTATTCGGCGTGAGGTTGTCTGGAATGCCGTTTTCGCCGGAGGAGGGATGTTCAGTTTCTCTATCCGTGTTTCCCTGTTCGGACGGTTGCTCTAAGGCCTGCTCGTCGTCTACCGGCTCGTCCTGCTCTATGGCTGGGTTTTTGTCGAGGCGGGGCTTGGGTCTCCGTTTACGCCGATGCTTTGATTGCTTTTCGGGGGGTCGATCTCCCGTCCCATCCCCTTTTTCCTCGTTGTCGCTTCCTTTAGGGGTATCCACCATGTACACATTGTGGGATGAGGTGGCTGTCCAATGCCCTATGGGCGTTGGTTCGTCGGTATCTCCTGCATCGTCATCCATGTTGTCGATGTCTCCGGAGTCGCAGTTGAGCACGTCGTTTAAATTGTCGACAGTGGCTACCAAGTGGGTGGTGGGTGGGCTTTGAATTTCTTCATCGTCCGTATCCCATCCTCGCTGACCGTAATCCGGCCAGGGCTCTCCTGATAAAGAGAGAAACTTTAGAGAATTCTGGATGTCGCCGAAGGGCGAGTGTTGAAAGATGTCCGCGGCGGTGAACTCCATTATTGGCGCTCAATCGGGTTCGATCGGCAAGGACGCGAGGGGTTCGGAGTTCGGAGAGGAATCCGGCTCCTTGGAGTCATGGGCCGTGCAGAGTGCGGGGCTGGCGTTTGGCTTGATCGCCTTTGAGATTACAGCCCCCGAGGTGACGTCCAACCGCTCACCCTCGATTGGCGCAGCTGGCTCCGAATTAAGGGTCAGAGCCGGTGCGTTTGCGGCCTCCATGGTACTGTTCGGCGACAGAGCTAGATCATGCCCCACGAGACAGTGTGGCGCGCTTGGCTATGGCTCGAATCCGTCGAAGATCAAATCTCCGTGGATGTCTGCCGTGTAGTTTAGGCTTCCAAACCTGACTTGATAGCCAGGGGCATAGCTTTCGATCTGCTCCAGGTGGCCAAGTGAATTGGCCCGCAGTGCGAAGCCGCTGAAGACGAAGATCTGTCTGGGGAGAAAAATCTCACCCTGGACCGCATCGTCGTTGATGATCAAAGGAGCCATTGGGCCTAAAGGCGACGACACAGAGGAACTCTCAATGAAAGCACCAATGTCGGTGTCAAAACCGGCGGATCTTGGGTAGGGGGTCCCGAACTGTGCGTCTAGGCCGGATGGTAACAGGAGGCAGGGAACACTTTATTTTACCCAGGTTCGGGCCCTCTCGATGGAGGTAATACCCTACTCCTGCTTGATTAATATTGATGATATGGGTAGTACAAGAGTAGATCTACCACGAGATCAAGGAGGCTAAACCCTAGAAGCTAGCCTATGGTATGATTGTTGTGTATGGAGTTGATCGCCTACGGACTACAACCCTCCGGTTTATATAGACACCAGATAGGGTTAGGGTTACACAGAGTCGGTTACAATGGTAGGAGATCTTGAATATCCGCATTGCCAAGCTTGCCTTCCACGCCAAGGAAAGTCCCATCCGGACACGGGACGAAGTCTTCAATCTTGTATCTTCATAGTCCAGGAGTCCGGCCGAAGGTATAGTCCGGCTACCCGAACACCCCCTAATCCAGGACTCCCTCAGTGACTATGGAGAATCATCACTATCTCATCTGGAAGATTAACTCCCACTCGATTCAAGCGATTGTAGTACTCAGACAATCTGAGCACATGCTCAACGATTGAGCTTTTCTCCCTTAGTTTGCAGGCTTAAGAAACTTGTCAGAGGTCTCTTACCTCTTGACGTGGGCACTAGTCTGAAATCCCAATTTCAGTCTTTGGAACATCTCATATGTTCTGCGACGTTTCAAAAACCGTCTTTGGTGCCACAATTCTAAACCGTTAGCATTACACACTGAACTATCACGTAGTCATCAAAACGTGTATGTCAGATGTTTCCCAACATCTACAAATGACGCTCGAGGTTCAACACACTGAGCGGTGCATTAAGGACATAGCCCTTCTATGCAGCAATGAGGACAATCCTCAGTTCACGGACCCAGTCCGCATAATTGCTACTGTCAACTCTCAACTAAATTTTCTCTAGGAACATATCTACAACAGTAGAACCAAAGCGTGAGCTACGACATAATTTGCAAAGACCTTTTGACTATGTTCATGATAATTAAGTTCATCTAATCAAATTATTCGATGAACTCCCACTTAGATAGACATCCCTCTAGTCATCTAAGTGATACATGATCCGAGTCAACTAGGCCGTGTACGATCATCACGTGAGACGGACTAGTCATCATCAGTGAACATCTTCATGTTGATCGTATCCACTATACGACTCATGTTCGACCTTTCGGTCTTCCGTGTTCCGAGGCCATGTCTGTACATGCTAGGCTCGTCAAGTCAACCTAAGTGTATGGCGTGTGTAAATCTGGCTTACACCCTTTGTATTCGAACGTTAGAATCTATCACACCCGATCATCACGTGGTGCTTCGAAACAACGAACCTTCGCAACGGTGCACAGTTAGGGGGAACACTTTCTTGAAATTATTGCGAGGGATCATCTTATTTATGCTACCGTCGTTCTAAGCAAATAAGATGTAAACATGACAAACTTCACATGCAAATCATCAAGTGACATGATATGGCCAATATCATCTTGCGCCTTTGATCTCCATCTTCGAGGCGCGGCATGAACACCATCGTCATCGGCATGACACCATGATCTCCATCATCATGATCTCCATCATCGTGTCTTCATGAAGTTGCCTCGCCAACTATTACTTCTACTACTATGGCTAACGGTTAGCAATAAAGTAAAGTAATTACATGGCGTTTTCATTGACACGCAGGTCATAAATAAATTAAGACAACTCCTATGGCTCCTGCCAGTTGTCATACTCATTGACATGCAAGTCGTGATTCCTATTACAAGAACATGATCAATCTCATACATCACATATATCATTCATCACATCCTTTTGGCCATATCACATCACATAGCATACCCTGCAAAAACAAGTTAGACGTCCTCTAAATGCTGTTGCATGTTTTACGTGGCTGATATGGGTTTCTAGCAAGAACGTTTCTTACCTACGCAAAACCACAACGGTGATATGCCAATTGCTATTTACCTTTCATAAGGACCCTTTTCATCGAATTCGATCCAACTAAAGTGGGAGAGACAGACATCCGCTAGCCACCTTATGCAACTAGTGCATGTCAGTCGGTGGAACCTGTCTCATGTAAGAGTACGTGTAAGGTCGGTCCGGGCCGCTTCATCCCACAATTCTGCCGAATCAAGATAAGACTAGTAACGGCAAGCAAATTGAACAAATCATCGCCCACAACTACTTTGCGTTCTACTCGTGCATAGAATCTACGCATAGACCTAGCTCACGATGCCACTGTTGGGGATCGTAGCAGAAATTCAAAATTTTCCTACGTGTCACCAAGAACAATCTATGGAGAGACTAGCAACGAGAGAGAGGAGTGCATCTACATACCCTTGTAGATTTCTAAGCGGAAGCGTTCAAGAGAACGGGGTTGATGGAGTCGTACTCGTCATGATCCAAATCACCGATGATCCTAGCGCCGAACGGACGGCACCTCCGCGTTCAACACACGTACGGAGCGGAGACGTCTCCTACTTCTTGATCCAGCAAGGGGGGAGGAGAAGTTGATGGAGATCCAGCAGCACGACGGCGTGGTGGTGGAAGTAGCGGGATCCCGGCAGGGCTTCGCCAAGCACAAGCGGGGAGGAAGAGGTGTCATAGGCGGGAGGGAGGTGCCAGGGCTTCAGGTGTGGCTGCCCTCCCTCCCCTCCACTATATATAGGGGGCTAGGAGGGGCGCCGGCCCCTTGTAGATCCCATCTAGGGAGGGGGGCAGCAGCCCTAGGGGTCGCTTGGCCTCCAAGCCAAGTGGAGGCGCCCCCACCCCTTAGGGTTTCCAACCCTAGGCACATGGGAGGCCTAAGGGGGGGGGGCGCACCAGCCCACCAGGGGCTGGTTCCCACGCCCCTTCAGCCCATGGGGCCCTCCGAGACAGGTGGCCCCACCCGGTGGACCCCCGGGACCCTTCTGGTGGTCCCGGTACAATATCGATGACTCCCGAAACTCTCCTGGTGGCCGAAACTGGACTTCCTATATATAAATCTTTACCTCCGGACCATTCCGGAACTCCTCGTGATGTCCGGGATCTCATCCGGGACTCCGAACAACTTTCGGTTTACCGCATACTAATATCTCTACAACTCTAGCGTCACCGAACCTTAAGTGTGTAGACCCTACGGGTTCGGGAGACATGTAGACATGACCGAGACAACTCTCCAATCAATAACCAATAGCGGGATCTGGATACCCATGTTGGCTCCCACATGCTCCACGATGATCTCATCGGATGAACCACGATGTCGAGGATTCAATCAATCTCATATTCAATTCCCTTTGTCTATCGGTATAGTACTTCTCCGAGATTCGATCGTCGGTATCCCGAGACCTTGTTCAATCTTGTTACCGGCAAGTCTCTTTACTTGTTCCGTAACACATCATCCCGTGATCAACTCCTTGGTCACATTGTGCACATTATGATGATGTCCTACCGAGTAGGCCCAGAGATACCTCTCCATTTACACGGAGTGACAAATCCCAGTCTCGATTCGTGCCAACCCTACAGACACTTTCGGAGATACCTGCAGTGCACCTTTATAGCCACCCAGTTACGTTGTGACGTTTGGCACACCCAAAGCATTCCTACGGTATCCGGGAGTTGCACAATCTCATGGTCTAAGGAAATGATACTTGACATTAGAAAAGCTTTAGCATACGAACTATGATCTTGTGCTAGGCTTAGGATTGGGTCTTGTCCATTACATCATTCTCCTAATGATGTGATCCCGTCATCAACGACATCCAATGTCCATGGTCAGGAAACCGTAACCATCTATTGATCAACGAGCTAGTCAACTAGAGGCTTACTAGGGACATGGTGTTGTCTATGTATCCACACATGTATCTGAGTTTCCTATCAATACAATTCTAGCATGGATAATAAACGATTATCATGAATGAGGAAATATAATAATAACTAATTTATTATTGCCTCTAGGGCATATTCCCAACAGGGGAGACTATCATTTGAAGCACAAGAGCAAGGAGTTCATCATCAACACACCATCTGTTACCTTTTGGAGAGTGGTGTCTCCTAGATTGGTTAGGTGTCACTTAGGAGCCTCCGTCAAGATTGTGGAGTTGAACCAAGGAGTTTGTAAGGGCAAGGAGATCGCCTACTTCGTGAAGATCTACCCAAGTGAGTCAAGTCCTTCGTGGGCGATGGCCATGGTGGGATAGACAAGGTTGCTTCTTCGTGGACCCATCGTGGGTGGAGCCCTTCGTGGACTCACGTAGCCGTTACCCTTCATGGGTTGAAGTCTCCATCAACGTGGATGTACGATAGCACCACCTATCGGAACCACGCCAAAAATCTCCGTGTCTACATTGCGTTTGCTCCCTTCAAACTCCTCCCCTTTACCTTCATATGCAAATGATTTACATTTCGCTGCTATACTCTTAGAATTGCATGTGTAGGTTGATTGCTTGACTTGTGATAAGTTGCTAAAATCTGCCAAGACTTAAAATTGGGAAAAGGCTAGATTTTTATTTGGTCAAGTAGTCTAATCACCCCCCCTCTAGACATACTTTCGATCCTACACCCGTCCATTTCACAAGAACACTAGCTAAGGGTCCTGATACTACCACTTGGATTTGGAACCTTCGTGTTGATGCTCATGATTTCGATAGTCATACTGGTGTTGTCACGCAATTTCAGAACATGTGCCACACGAACAACTTCTTCAAGAGTACCGAACGAGGATTCTTGCAGTCACCATATTCTTCCATGATCAAAGCTTGGTATCTATACAGCCATGGTCCCATATTCATGGTCTTACTCCAGTCACCAATCAGTTAAATTGAATTGTCAATATTGTCCTCAATTCTCCTCTAGGTTGCCCCCTCCGCCGGATTCTAAACGGACCTCCTCCGAGTACAGGGCCATAGGGTTGAACCCCTGAGTTGTGTGAACCCTAGCAATCATGAGCAACTTGGCTGCCATCACCGCCTCGTGGATCTCATCCTCCCAAACAAAATCTCCATCGTCCTTTTCATGCAACCTTAATCTCTCCAAGAGATCCTCCACATGTTTCCTCCTTGCTTTGCTACTAGACCCCCCAGCATCACCTATCTTCATGTCTATGTCTATCAAACAGCGAGCAAGAAAACCCAAGCCCTAGATTGTGCTCACCACCAAGGTCCGGAAGGTGTGCCAAGAGACCCCTTGATCAACCCAGGTAACAAGGAGAAAGCTCCAGGTAGATGTTGTGAAAGAGAAACTCTTGGCGGCAAGAACCCTAGGTTTTTTACTAGGAGAAGAAACTCGCGTTGAACCGCTGTCGACATGTTGCTTTGCTCGCTGTTGGGATCAAGAGATGTTTGTGAGTCAGAATGATAATCGTGGACGGAGATGGATGTTAAGGTTTATTTTTTTAAGGGAAAGCCTCTCAGCACTTATGTTTTGACGTAACTGAGTTACATTGATTACATATAAGAATATTTTGCAACCAATGTGCATCCCAACCCAAATTCTCCAGAAGCTCGATTCCTTTCAGAAACCACGTTGAGCATATCGTTCAAATGAACTCCACCTGCTACATTACATATAGCATGTCCGAATTGATACATTTTATGTATTAATTTAACCAATTTATTTGAATAATATAAATGGTCCATCTATCTCACATGAGTGCACAAGGCGTTCAGCGTTTTGGGCTTCTCCATTTTAGTTGATTGTTTTCACTGCTTCTTCTCATTTATAATTTTCATTATAAAAAATTACTATTGGTATTCCGACAACTGAAATTTGTTTAGTACGATTACTAACATGTTCTGTTTTATTTTAAGCATCATGTTTTTGCTCATTATTCATTGAATTACATGTTTGACGAAGATACAATTTTTTGCCTTACTATTTAGCAAAAGCATGGCTTCCTGTGCACAAGTTGACAACATCAAAACACATGAATGGTCAGTCCGCTTGGTTTTTAAAATTTTGCGTCCTTGCTGCCCATAAAAATCCCAAGGTTGGGGAAATTGGGGAAATTTAGCATCATTAAATCATGATGACCAATGAAATTGCAGATTATTTATCGCATTCTAATCCAAGACAACTGAAATTAGCCATCATACATCCATCCACCGTACCAAGCAAAATCACAAAATCTCATCTCCCCCTGCACTGCACTTGGAATAGTAGATATATGATGGATACCAAGGATGCTGCTGAGAACTCTCACTTTCTGTCACCCATGCAGCCAACTAACCTTGCCCTGAAAAAAGGTTCAAAGGACAAAAACTACGAACAGACGGACGGACAGTCCTTGTCCATCAAATCAGCATCACTACAGCTGTTAGCACATTATGTAATGCAATCTATCCTTCGAGTAACAACAGGAATAACACATGAATTGTAAATTCCTAAAAAAAAAGCATCCTACATATGGTACTCCCGCTGTAAACAAATGTAACACATTTTAGAACACTACTCCCTCCATTCCACAATGTGGTGCTTCCTCTATCCCCGTGCTTTAACTTTGACCGTAAATTTAACTACCAAGACCGATTGCGGCGGGGGCAAAAGTTATATCAGTGAATTCGTATTCGAAAGAAGTTTTTAATTATGTAACTTTTTCTCCCGCCGCAGTCGGTCTCGTTCGTTAAATTTATGGTCAAAGTTTGACCTCAGGAAACGCGGGCGCACTATATTTTGGAATGGAGGGAGTATAAAGTAGTGACCTAAAACGTCTTACATTTGTTTAAAGAGGGAGTAACTTGTCAATAACCTAGCCTACAAGCAATTCCTTCAGATTTACAAACAACCTTTTTTTTCAGATTTACAAACAACCTTTTAACCAGAAACACACAGCCACTATTGTTAGCAAAATAGTATTCCCTCCGTTCCATAATTTTGGTCATGATTTTAGTTCATTTTTTAACTAAAAACCACGACAAGAATTACAAAACGGAGAAAGTATAATAATCAGATAAATATAATTTATTCATGTTATAGTTTTACTAAAATATAGATGGTTCAAAATGTCGGTGGATACTCAAAACATGAACAAAAAAATAAGAGAAGGAAAGTGAAACACAAAGTCAGAACGACACTCGTAATTTCTAAGCACTTACCATCCAGTCCAAGGTCAAGTTTTCTGACACAAGTGGAAGTAAATCAGGCAAATTGCACTCATCCAAGACAAAAGGTTGTATCCATCAAGGTGCTTAATTTTCTAGATCTCGCCAATGTTTCATGATGCATACATATGCATATAGCATATATGATCAGGTCAAAAATAAAAATGGCTTGCATAAGCATGAGCTTCAGGATGAAGTTTCAGATAATAAAATTAGGAAAAGGCCACGTGAATCTATCGACATGGGACAAGTACAGCTAGCCATTTGCCTTTGCCTTCTCTTACTCCCTCTTATTAAGGCCACTTCGTTTGACCAAATTTGTAGAAAAAAGAACAGTTTTGCTAAAGCACATGTTACATTGAGATTCGTGTGAATATTTTCTTTATGTTTTTCTTTTTCTCTTTATGCTTGATTCACTAACTTAGATGTGCAATAACTAGAGCACATCTATATGTGCCCTAGACACACCCAAAAAAGAACACCAGATCAGTCATGAAATAGGTCTTCGTAATAATGTATTTATTGGGTATTGTATACATGTTGATATTTTCTTCTACAAACTTGCTCGAATTTAGAACAGTTTTGACTTAACCAGACTAAGTGGCCTTAAAACTTTGATGGAGGAAGCAACTGACAAGTGATGATGCTTTGCCTCAGTTAATAAACTAGCATTCGGTCCTACTTCTACCATGCTACATGCATATATATACTTGTGCTAAGTTTTTGGACACATGCAGATTATTTGCTACATACGACTTAGATTTCTCACTGCAGGATAGTGCCAAATGCTACAGGAGTTGTAATACAAAATAACATTTTAGTTTCTCCACAAAAACTTGCGATCTTTTTAACAAAAAACTGTTGTGGATCTACATAGAAGCATGGCTTACAATGAATTCCAAGTTCGTTAAACTGTAAGGGATCAAAATAACATCTAGACCTATATACAGAAAACATTTGTATGAAAAAGACTCTTAATGACGAACTGAAACATTGACACATCCAGCTAGTTGAAAGAGGTTACCAAGACAAGGTGTAGTAATACCCAGTGCATCCAGGAATCTCCATCCCTGGACCTCAACAAACATAAAAACAATAAAAACTTTTGACTGATATTCCACATGGAGTGATAGTGGTGCATAACAAGAAAAGACTTTCTTAGAACCCTTTTCGTAAAGCAAGCACAACTAATAGAGGAAAGATGAACATCACAAGCCCATTCGCACAGAATATCAGAAGTAGATAGCAGTGTGGACTTTCAGTCTACATCAAATTCTCAAAAAGATCCATAACTTCAACGATCCCACAGAAAAGGAAATGACAAGCTACATTTGTTTGTATTTTGATCACTTCACACGCACCTATTGCCCCATTCACTAATCATCCTACAGGTGGAGAAAGGTGGCATGGCAAAATGTAGGGATGAAAGAGTTTAGAGTTCTTGGCATTTCATTTGCCGTACCATAGCCATCCCAAATAGCAAAGAAATGCTAAATTCAGAAAGGACGGGTATTAAGGAAGAAACCAGATGACCAACATAAGAACATGTGAATATCCAATATTGACAAAATTCAGTATCGCTGCGTCTAGACATGACTCATTTAGCAAAATTTATTGCAGAATCATCATATTTCAAAAGAGAAAAAAGAAATGATGTTATAGGTGTTCAACCACACAAGTTACCCAGATGTCAACCAGGGCACCTTCAGTATCATTACGCCTACACATGACTCATCTAGCAAAATTAATGACAGAATCATCAGATTTCAAAAGAGAAAAAGAAATGATGTTCTATGGTGTTCAAACACAAGTTACCCAGATATCAACCAGGGCACCTTCAGTATCACTACATCTACACATGACTCGTCTAGCAAAATTAATCGCAGAATCATCAGATTTCAATAGGGGGGAAATAATGTTATATGGTGTTCAAACACACAAGTTACCCAGATAACAACCAGGGTACCTTCTTCTGTTGGTCCTTTAGGATATATAAGTGCATGCAGCAGAGGCCCTGGCAGAAACCCTGAACGAAAAAAAGAATTAGAATCTTTAACCCAAATATAAATTGCATAAATAAATTAGTAACAAGGAAGGCCTGTTTTTGTATCAAATAAAATATCAAAAGAGCTTGTCAAGCAGTGAGAAACGACCAGTGCATTGATCACTGCACAGTAAGTAAATGCCTGAGGCCAAGCATTGCAAAACAGGCGAGCTTAAACATCAGCAGAGTGCTTGGCAGCACAAATGAGAAGTGTGCCTGCTACACCCACATTACAAGCACATGCAAAGATTTGTCACTCCAGTTACTAGAAATACATAGAACCTCGATGGTCGAACATACAAGCCAGTACAATTGTTAAATGAAGTTAGGCACAGTTTCATGTATATCTTGTAAATCATTGGGAAAATGTATACACAGAATGTAATGCCAGCCGGCCAGTTGTCTTACAAGCAACAGAACTATCCAAATGGTAAGTGCATGCAGCAAGGTCCGTAAGACAGCATCTCTTCAGCAACCCCATGCTTCGTCCATTTGGCACGCACTCAGATCTCATAGCTCCCAGACACAAGATAGAAATGCCGATGATTAGACAAGAGGAACCCAAATTGTAGTTTACAATGTCAAGAGGAATCAACATCTTATTTTCACTTGCCAGTGATAAATGGATGGCTAAGTGCCTGTGATACGGTTATCCTCTTATCTGGATCTAAGACAAATATTTTTTCAAGAAGGTCTTTAAAATTGGAGAGCATTTTTGGGTCCTCGCCAGGAAAATTTGAAACCAAAGAACCAAAATCCTTCAGTTTGATGTTAAGAATCAACTTCCTCATAGGCTGCTGACAAAAATAGAATAAATTAGTGGTTTGAAACATTTATATAACATACATTACAAATTACAAATTAAAGAGTATTGCATACGAACCTTTTTGGTCACAGGATCTTCCTCAATAGCGTTAAAATTGAGATCTTGGTCAAAGTGTTGCATCGTGAAAGCACCCTACAAAATTGGGAGCATTACTTAGAAAAATACTTGTATATTCAACCAGAGTTCATCAGGATTACATGAGTATGTAGTCTTCCAACTGTGAAGTTAATACAAGAATCAAGCATGAAAACGAGCAAGTATGTAAAGTTCATGATGATTTTCTAACCTTTCGGAGCATCTTCTTAGGGAAGGGGCCCTTCAGTTCCATATGAAGACGAAGCATATCATTATTAGTTGCACCTGGAAACAGGACCTTTCCAGTAGAAAGTTCATATAGGCAGCAGCCGACTGACCAGATGTCCAATGGGTGATCATAGGGCAACCCAAGAACTGTAATAGAAATAATTCATTAGAGGTAAATACATTTTGAATAGAAGTATGCGTATGCAGACAACCTGCGAGCAGAAACATTATAAAATAAAATAGCAAAAAAAGGTACAAGAAAAAAGAACTCACTGATCTCAGGTGCCCGATAGAAACGGCTGACAAGATAAGGCGTGACCTCATTCATTCCAGCAAGCATAGCATTGCCAAAATCGCATAGCTTCAGGACATTCTTAGCATCATTCACCTACAATATCAAAGGGGTACAATTAAAATCATCATAATGCCAACCCAGTTGTGTGTGACTTTCTAAGCAACTAGTAGCTAAAGCTCTACAGGATGTTTCATACGATCAAATTTGACAAGAGATTACAAAACATAATACAGTAGAGTGAAAGATATGCAGGGCAAGATGCCATACCAGCATATTGTCTGGCTTTATATCACAGTGCAGAACTTTGCAGTTTTTCAGGTGCTTCAGAGCGATGAAAAGCTGCTTTGAATATGCCCTCACAGCAGTCAGTTTAAGCCCAATATTGCGACCAAATTTCTTTAGTACCTCACGGAGATTCATATTTAAAGATTCAAAAACTAAGCAAAGATGGTTCCGGTACATGAAACTAGAAATGAACCGCACGCAGTGGCGCCTGTCCTCACGATCCGCGCTTGCCAATTTTTCTAATATTGAAACCTCTTGCTTACCAGCCTTATACCTGTAGAAACAAATACTGAATTAAATCATCGCACAAGAATCAAATTAAAAGTTCATGTTTTATTCTGCGTATTACAGGCATTGGCTATTAAAATGCTTCTATAGGATACTCACATTGTCTCGTTCTTGCGAATAATTTTAATAGCAACTACTTCAGGATCATCTTTCCCAGCTTTAAGATCCTTTGCCCGCACGACTGTTGAGAACACCCCCTTCCCATGCGCGGCTGTAATTTCATAACGGCCATCCAACAATTCCCCAAATCGATGAGCTGTAGAGAGTAGCAAAGGTAAGGTACAAGAAAAGTGTGCGGCCATATTTAACAAAACAACAAGAAATAGGTAGACTTGAGCATAATATAGAGCAGAACTTACTATAGTAACCCTCAGGATCATCCCAATTATCATGCAGAGCATTTTTCTCAATACACAAGCCGTCTCCCTTGCCCTGCACAACCAAATGATCTCGAACTGAGTAAACAGTAAAAGGGTATTTTAATATGACGCTGGGAAAATAAATTTCATCTTCAAAGTTCAAACAGAACAAGGTGTCATAGACAATCAGAGCAGCAGGAGATATATCTTTTTAACTTCTGTATTGACATGTCTAAAGAAAACTGATAAGAGCCATACCAATTTCCGAAATCCTGCAGGTGACTCTCCAAAGATGTCATCACAAAACATATCTGCCGATCTCTCACTCTGAAAATTAACAGGACCAACATAAATTTTCTGCTTAATAAACTGTGTAGCAGGGTAAGAGAACAAAATTACCTTTGGAGTACCCTCTCCAAGGCCTGAAACACCTGTTGTCCCCTCATTGCCCAATGCTTCAGCACAGGCTAAAACAGCATCATGAGCAGGGGACTTACCCACATTGAAGTCTGCCTCACCAACAAATGCATCTGAAGAGTCCTGCTTATTTTCAGCTTCCTCGTTGTCCGTAGAATTGCTATCATTATCACCTTTCATATCTACAGTCTCATCTTTATCCACTGCTCTTGCTTCTGTACAATAAACAGACATTTATCACAACAAAGTTCGTTCAATGGGACATAAACTAGTACACGTACATTCGTTAGCCCATGAATAGGTCAAATTTAGCTAATCAAGTTACCTTCATCATTGCTTCTAGGTAAAGATTCCGGTTGCTGCTTCTGTGCTTGTTGCTGCCTATATTTCGCCATAATAGCTTCTTTCCTTCTCCTCGCTTCCTCCTTAATTTTTTCAGGGTCATCTTCTTCCTGCATTGCTAACTGTTGCTCAATTTTCTCTTGATACTCTTCTTCATCTTCCTCCCTAATACCACAAGGACAGAAGTATGGGGTGCCAGAAAATAAAAGCAACAAAACAAATAAGATAGCAGATCGTGTGAACAACGCCTTACTTGAAAGAATGTTCCTTCACTTCTCTAGATCGATGGCTTCTGCTGTCTACATCTCTACCTTTCTCCCCAGATCTTGACCTGTCTTTATGAGCATCAGACGTGCTATATTTCGAGCGTGTAGAGTCCTTGTGTCTATCACTACTGCTAATTCTGTCCTTGCGTTCTCCAGCTCCACTTCTACGAGTTTCACTTTCTCTATCCCTGTGCCGGCCCCTGTCTCTATCATCTCTCACTTTATCCCTTTCATGTCCAGTAGCAACCGTGACATAATCTTTATAACGATCCTTGCTTGTATCCCTTTTATGATGGTCTTTATGCCTTGAGCTACCACTTCGCCTTTCCCTCTCCCTGCTTTCTTCACGAGTGTGGTGTGCGCTCTCCCTTCTGTCAGGTCTACTATGACTGCTGCTCCTTTCTCTGTGCCTACGATCAACATTGTCTCTATCTATGCTGCTGTGCCTTCTTTCATCCATATATCTTTCCCGGCTATCACGCCTATCACTATGTCCATCACGAACAACACGACTGCTGCTCCTTTCTCTGTCGTCTTCCCGTGTCCTAGTTGCATGCCTACCAAAACCATTCCTGTCGTTGTTGTCACGATCAGGGTCAGCCCTTGGACTTGCCCGCGAACCATTAGCTTTGGCATCAGCTTCTCCGGACCTTGGGTGATTCCTAGAATGAACCTCTTCAATGTGGTTCCTGGAGGAAGGAGATCTCTTGGTGGTGTGATCTCTCTGATGAGAATCGTTATTAGAGGACAGAGTTTGACGCTCGTCCTCATGGTTCCTTCCCCTGTCCTTTGTCGGCCGTGGAGACTTTGACACCCTGTGACTCTGTTCATGTCCTTTACCATTATTATCCTCATCACCTGAAAAGATACCTACGCTTTCAGAGCCACGAGCAGTGTGATTCAACCTGCCTTCATCTTTTGAGGGCGGAGAATGACTAGGCTGCGTCACGTCAACGGCCGAGTTGGTGCCAGCATGATCACCGACTAGCTCCTGCACTTGAAACACGTCAAAAGGTAAGTAGATTTCCCGGCTCGGGTAGCAAGCAGCATGGATGGAGAAAGCACAGAAGAAGAAAAAAACTACATACTATTCTTTTCGTTCGAGCTGTTGGTTGGTGGTTCCAAGTGATTCATTCAGGAATTTGCCTAGCTGCTCTGGCTAGGATTTCGAATCTAGGGTTAACAAAGAGTTGCAGCTGAACAATCGAGGCTTAATATAGTGTTGCCTAGACTGAGAGAGGGCACACAGCATGTATAATTAGCAGAGACTTTGAATTGGCGAGCACAGCATGACGGGAGAGGGGGTGAGGGAGAAGGGGGCAGACAGACCGGGTCGGCTCGCGGAGATGCGGGGTCGTCCCCGCGGGGGCCGCCATCGACTTCCATAGCCCCGCCGGCGCCGGCGCCGGCATCGTCTAGTATCTCCCCCTCCTCGACGTCTTCTCCGTCGGCCGCAGAGGGCGGCGGGGGCTGGGCGTCGTCCGGACGGCGGTGGCGGTGGGAGCGGTGGTGGTGGCGGTGGTGGTGCCTGCGGCGCTTCGGGGAGGCGTCGGGGGCGGGGTCCGCGTCGTCGCGCTCCCGGCGGCGGCGGTGCTTGGCGGGGGATCCGGGCGGCGACGGCGACGGCGACGGGTCTCCGGCCATTGGAGCGATGAGGTAGGGTTAGGGTTTGGTTCGCGAATCGGGGCGGACGGCGAGTCGGAGGAAGATGCGGTGCGCTCCGTCGGCTTTGCTTTATTGGTTGGTTGGGGTCGGACGGCTGACTGACAGGGTGGCCCCGCACGTTCCATTCCAGATTCGATTTCCACTCCAAAGTCCAAAGTGGGTCAAATTTATTCTTTATTTCATTACAAAAAAAAAGTGAGCCACCTACGGCCTCTGACAGCGCTTTGAGTCTACATATATATGACAAAACAGTATAACTAAACTACATAGGCCCTCTAACAGCAGAAATTGCTTTTGGAGGCCGAGCTCCATAAAGATCTTCACATGCAAGATTCAAAATTCGTGAAAATCCATATTTTTACATTTCAAAATTTTTGAAAGAAAATACATATGTAGGTTGAGGCATAGTGCACAAGTGTATAATTTTTCAGATGATATACATAGAAATGAGGTTGTGAAAAAATAATAATATGTGGCTTTTTAACACATGATACTATTCATCTTTTCAGACCATGAATTTGTCTTTTTTACAGATCACATTTCAACGTATTTCATTTTCAAATTTTACACACATGCACATCACATCCTTAGTTTACTTGTACAATTTTTTTCAGATTATTTTGAAATTAAAACATTTGAATTTTGAAATCCGGCCTCCATGAAGGCCGAGATCCAAAACGATATTCTCCTCTGACAGCGTTTTAAACCGTGAGAGGGTGCCCGATCACACATATGGATGTACAAGATCATTCCGCTATCTTGCTGCTTCGCTTGGGCCATGTCAGTTGTGTCAGCTAGCCGCTACTCCGGAGATAAAGCTAGAAACCCTCACGTTAATTCGGATTAGTATCTATAATTGGTTGTTTAAGCATGACGTTGATGAGCTATTGCCCCCTCAAATTATTTGGATCTTTTTTCATATACAAAAAAGTACGTAAGATTTCTTTTTTTCTTTATCCATTCCGCTCCTTTCGTCGTGCTCTCCCATTCGTTCAATGTTTAGCTCCTCTTCGTCGTCTATTGTTTGTACTTCGACGACGTTAAACACATGGGCCAAGCGCAGTAAAATCTGACGAGTCCACATCTCTCTATCGCACGTCGTTTTACTACTTCCATCCCAACCTCAAACAGGTTTGCGCCGCCGCCTGCTCCTATCCTCCTCTATCGCAACCCCTAGTGCGACATCACTTGTCCGTCGCCTCGTCCAACCTCTAATGAGTGTTTTAATATGTGATGGCCGTCTGATCACACGTACGGCGCTTCTTTTAGGCCAACCCGGTTGTGTCAATTGGGCCGCTGCTTCAGAAATCAAGCTAGGCGCTCTAACGTTAACCGGGTTGTTATATATGATTAGTTGTTCAAGCATGACATTGACGGGCTACTGCTCCGCCGAATCATCTGAAACTTGCTCACCTATCTAAAAAAACGCAAGGAGTTTTTTATTCCGCTCCTTTATCATTCATTCGATGTGTAGCTCTTCTTCGTTGTGCATCGTCCGCACTTTGACGACGCCAAAACCATGGGCCAAGCCCAGGAAAACCCGACCAGTCCACATCTCTTTCCCTCACACGTCGTTTTACTACTTCTATCCCAACCTCGAACAGGTTTTTGCACCGCCGCCCGTCCTCTCTCCTCCTCTGACGCAAACCCTAGTGCATCATCACGTGTCCGTTGCCTCGTCCATCTTTTAATGAGTGACTATCTTTGATACCTATGTATGATACAAAATAGGAAAAGAATACATCTAGAGACTCGAATTCAAATGCATCTGGACGATTCTGATCAGCCGAGACCGGCCACGTAATGGAATTTCGGTTCTAGATGGAGCAAATTCGTTTTTTCACAGCGGTGGGAGAGATCAGTCGAGTGGTCAAAAAGGAGTAGGTGGTTAATTTACGCAGCTAAAGCCCAAATGGATCCGAATTTGGTGGGAAATTACAGCGGAAGTGCCACACATCACATCCCAGCGTGAGTCTGCGTCTCCACTCCCCCGCACCCTCCCCGGCCAGATCCACCTCCCCGGCCGCCCGCCCGCCCGCCTCCCAGCCCCCCCTAGCTCCTCCGCATCCAGATCCTGCGGCCGGTAATGGCGCCGTTGCCTCCGCATCCGCAAGCAGCGCCGCCGCTCTGAGCCGCTCTCCACGCATCGCGGAGTCTCCGTCTCCGTCGCCGTCGCCGTCGCCGGCCACCCCACCGCTGCCTCGACCACGCCCCCTACCCACCCGAGGTATGCAGCGGGTGCACGGCCTCTCTCAGTTTTAGCGGAATTGATCCATGCTGCTGCTTCTAGTTAGCTGTTGTTACTCAGAGATGCTGCAATATCACCGTCTGAATGTACTACTAGCACTAGCAGTGAGTGAGTGAGTGAGTTAGTTCGGCTGTAACTAGTGGCAACAACGATGGTTTTCTTTGTGGTATTAGCAGATACTCACTACTACGTATCACTTAGCAGTGAGTGAGTGAGTGAGGTCGGCTGTAATCAGTTTACCAGTGACAACAACGATGATTTTGTCTCTGATATTACCGGACACTCTCTAGTCTAGTTTGATGCCGAGTCGTATAATGAATTTGTTTTCAACACAAGGTTCTGCTCTTCGATGCTTACAGGTTGATGTTGAAGACCTATAGAGCTCAAAAGACCCAGATGGTACTACTGGCATAATGCAGCCTTCAGACATTTGGAAGGCGCATGCGTCGCAGCAGCAGCAGTCGGAGGGGTCAGGGCTGGACATGGAGAGGAACAACGGATGCAACGGCCATAACTGCTGCCCGTCCCCTCTCCAGCCCGTCGCCTCAGCTGGTCAGCACTCCGAAAGCAGCGCCGCCTACTTCTCTTGGCCCACGTCTACGCTGATGCACGGCTCCGCCGAGGGCCGCGCCAACTACTTTGGGAACCTGCAGAAGGGCGTGCTGCCGGGACACCTTGGCCGCCTGCCCAAAGGCCAGCAGGCCACCACCTTGCTCGATCTCATGATTATAAGGGCGTTCCACAGCAAGATCCTGCGCCGCTTCAGCCTTGGCACGGCCATAGGCTTTCGGATCAGGAAGGGCACGTTGACCGACACGCCTGCCATCCTCGTGTTTGTTGCTCGCAAGGTTAACAAGAAGTGGCTCAGGCCTACGCAGTGCCTTCCAGCCGCCCTTGAGGTACACTTGGTTTTGTTGTTTGTTTTTAGCAATTTCTTATTTAGTCCACACTAGTATGAACTTTCATAACCTGTATCTGTGAATGTTCCTTCCATGAACAGGGACCTGGGGGTGTGTGGTGTGATGTTGATGTTGTTGAGTTCTCTTATTATGGTGCACCAGCACCGACTCCAAAGGAACAATTGTATGACGAGCTTGTTGATGGGCTGCGGGGTAGTGATCCATCTATAGGCTCTGGTTCACAGGTCATATTTTTTTTCCACAGCTACTGTTGCCTGTTTGCCCTGTCCTCTTCACAGTTAACTAGTTATTACACCTCACATCCGTAGGATTGCAGTCTGGATGAATTTGCTGTGGGATTCATTCACGCTGTATTTTATTTAGTTTTACTTCCATTGACTCAAAACTTCTTAAAACATTCCTATGTTTTCCTATGATGCAACCGAACAACCTGTCAATACTATGGTTTTCCTACTCTTATATGTTTACCAAACCCTGCTTTGCTATAAATCATACACCACAAAGACCAGAGATTCTGTTTTTTTATTCCATTCATTTTCATTTAGTACATCAAAATCATTATTTATCTGTCAGCTCTCGACACACACATCAGTTTCATGCATTGACACTGAATAACTCTGGACATACATACCAGTCTCATACTCTCATGAATTGATATTGTGACTTAGTTGTTTCGGTTTTAATTCTCAGGTAGCTAGTCTTGAAACATACGGGACTTTGGGTGCCATCGTGAAGAGTCGAACTGGCAACAAGCAAGTAGGCTTCCTAACGAACAGACATGTTGCAGTTGACCTGGATTATCCTAATCAGAAGATGTTCCATCCGTTGCCCCCTAATCTTGGACCTGGAGTTTACCTCGGTGCTGTTGAGAGAGCCACATCTTTTATCACGGATGATGTTTGGTATGGTATCTATGCGGGAACGAACCCAGGTAACATTTTTCGTCATCACAGATTGCTTCATATATTTGTTCAACTATTCAACTGCCAAGGGGAGCCTTGGCGCAGTGGTAAAGCTGCTGCCTTGTGACCATGGAAACAGCCTCTTACAGAAATGTAGGGAAAGGCTGCGTACTATAGACCCAAAGTGGTCGGACCCTTCCCTGGACCCTGCGCAAGCGGGAGCTACATGCACCAGGTTGCCCTTTTTTTTTATTCAACTGCCGACTCTAGTGAAACAGAAAATGAAATGTTTCTGAGTATTTCGTGTTTTTGGCATACATGGCGTATCTTGTACTCCATTCACCACGCTCATTTCATGCTTTTGCTGCCATTTTTTTCCTTATAATGCTCTTGTTCTCATAAATTGAAATGCCATTTACCTGTGCGGTGCATCTGCAGAAACATTTGTCCGTGCTGATGGTGCATTTATACCATTTGCGGACGACTTTGACATTACCAATGTCAGCACCTCAGTTAAAGGAGTTGGACTCATCGGTGACATCAAGGCAATCGATCTGCAGTCCCCGATTGGCAGTCTCATCGGGAAGCAAGTTGTGAAAGTTGGAAGAAGCTCAGGCCATACGACAGGGACCGTCATGGCATATGCTCTTGAATACAACGACGAGAAGGGCATATGCTTTTTCACCGACTTCCTTGTCGTCGGGGAGAACCAGCAAACGTTTGATCTTGAAGGGGACAGCGGAAGCCTTATAATCTTAACAGGACAAGATGGTGAGAAGCCACAGCCTATAGGGATTATATGGGGTGGCACGGCCAACCGCGGAAGGTTGAAGCTGAAAAGTGGGCAGGGCCCAGAGAACTGGACGAGTGGTGTTGATCTGGGGCGCCTTCTTGACCTCCTCGAGCTCGATCTGATCACGACAAGCGAAGGGCTGCAAGGTCTGTCCTTTTCCTAACACTGAGTGAGTGTTGTCTGCTGGACACACAACAGCTAGACAGACATGTTGTTGTCAGCATCCCTTGTTTGTAGCATCACCTTGATTTCCTCCTCTCTTTGTTGGTTGGCACAACAGAGGCCCTGGAGGAGCAGAGGATCACGGTGGCGGCGGCCAATTCTACGGCCACCGAGTCGTCGCCGCCCGTGGCCACCACCCCGCAAGAAGCCGAGAAAGTGGACAAGATCTACGAGCCCCTGGGGATCAACATCCAGCAGCTTCCACGGGACGGCTCTGCCAACTCGACGGACCAGCCCTTTGGGCCCGACGAGTTCCACGTCGACACGGTGGATGGGGTAAACAGCAACGTGGAGGAGCGGCAGTTCATCCCGAACCTGATGGGCATGTCCCCGATGCGCGACGAGCAAGGAGGCAACGGCGAGCTGGAAAACAACTGCAACCTGGAGAGCTCGGCGGAGGACATCTGCTTCTCGCTGCACCTGGGCGAGCGGGAGCCCAAGAGGCTCCGCTCCGACACGACGACGGTGGACATAGACCTGCAGAAATGAGAGAGGGGCCGTGGCATCTTGTTCCTTTCATCGTGCCCCTCTGTATGCGTTGTTGTTGTTGTTGGATTGGAGGCGATTGCGATTTGTGGATGGAAAAATAAAACCCCATTGATCGATCTGTGAGATGAGAACCTGCTGTTGTATTGCTCGCTGGGACCCGACCGACAGAGTTTTACTACAGCAGTAGTTTCAGGTGAAAACGATGGCGCTGTCATCTGTATGTGTACTACTCCTGGTAGTACTTCCTCCGTTCCAAATTAGTCGTCGCAGAAATGGATATATCTAGAACTAAAACACACCTGCGACAAGTAATTCGAAACGGAGGAAGTAGTAGTGAACTGTTGCGTGATTTATTTAACTCCCAACTCGCCAGCCAACTAACCAGTACGTATATGTGAATAAAGGAAGGAAAACATGTAGCATTACACAGGCCTGTATGGCTGCATGGAATTACTTGTCACTGTATCTAGATGTATTTTAGTTGTAGATACATCCATTTTTATTCATTTTTGAGACGAGTAATTTGGAACGGAGGGAGTATGTTTCATGTCATGTTTTGTACTACTACTAGCAAAAGTGCCCGTTGCAACGTGCGTTGCAACGGATGAACAACAAAAACATCATAAAATTTATAGACCCAAAATAAAATAATTCAAGTTCAGGCAAATTGCACCAATATGTCATCAGTTTTACAGATTGATAATTAAGATAAATGATGCAAGAGAGCAAAGAACATGAGACATCAAATTTATGACAAAAAAGAAATAGATCAAAGATTTTTAATGATGTCGGTAGTGAAACACAAAAAATACATGCTAGCCAAATAAGTATGACTTAATATCCAGACATATGAGTGTCGTCTATTTTAACATGGTGGCTCACCATGTTGCCACACAATGTCCACGTGATCGTAATGCACGTGGTAAATCCCTAGGCAATGAGCTTATCACTGCACGACACACTTGCCATTGTCTCGCGCAAGGAAATATTTAAATCTTTAAAAACAAATCTCATCGACCAAGAACTACTCTCAATACCTAGACATATAAAGACTTTTCAAAAACTAATCAAATCCTAGACATAAAAGACTTCTGAATCGGCGAACAGTTTTTCGAATCGACAAACATCTTTTATAAATTAGGACATCTTTAAAAAATCACGAACATTTGTTTTGTTTTTAGAGAAACATTTATTGAAATGCATGGATAGTTTTTGAATTCATGAATATTTTTTGACTCAGCTAACATTTTTTGAATTGATGACTTTTTTAAATTGGGGGATGAATTTTAAATTTCGCAAAAGACATTTGATTTTTTGAAAATTTTCTTGGACATTTTTTTCCAGATTCACGAATATGTTTTGAATACACAATCATTTTTTTGAAAATCATGAACATGATTTTACTTCCTGACATGTTTTTCCAGATTGTGATTTTTTATAATTTGCGACAGTTTTGTAAAATCACCAACTTTTTTTGAAACAGCGAAAATTTTATGATTTCCCAAAGTTTTTTTAATTCACTATTATTTCTCTAAAATTTGGTTATAACTGAAAACTTTTATAATTTGGAATTGTCAAATTAATTTCAAGAAGAAAAAACTAAAACAGAAATGAGAAAAGAAAAGAAAAGACAAAATGAAAAAAAAGGAGCGTCACACCCGGTAGGCCGGTCCCATGGAGGAGGTGCCTAAGAAAAAGGAGGCAAAAAATGGTATTACCAGGATTCGAACCCAGGCCTACACGGTAGAAGCAACAGCCTGGTGGCCCCAGGCTGGTAGTACGCTTGCGTTATAGACACGGCATCGCTAGTCTAAAAGCACAGTTCACGGCGGCGCCTTTGGAAATAAAAACCAAATCGTTTTCTTAACTTACCGAGTGGGATAGCGGGTAATTTATAGCTAATTCGGAGGCAATTATTTGGACGGACGACCAGAAGCACTATTTACTTTATTATTATTTTTATGGCGATTATATATATAGGGTAGATAGATCGAATAATTACGAATGGACATGGTTCTACGCGAGGATGGAATCACCTCCGTCCATGCGCATGTGATTCGTGTAGTATTTGTACAACCAGCCCGTACATCTATTTCTCAGCACCGCTCCAGTGTAGTATAGGCCTAGTATTCCACAGCCAATAAGTGAGTAAGCCCTACTGCACAATAACTACACTGATCCATGCTATTGATTAGAGAAGTTAATCTCTCATTTATTTGTACATTCAACGGCAGCGTGCACCACCCCATGCATTTTCTCCCCATTCATTGTATCCATGCCGCAGCTCGTCCCTCACTCAGCTAGCTTCTCTAGTCCATGCTCAGGGAGATCTAAGAGTTCCTCTTCCCAACAATGGAGTTGTGGAATTGTAGCTATACTGGAGTCCATCTCTTTCTCTCTCTCTGGTGGTTGGTGGTGGACATTGCAAGCTCATGTTCTGTATTAGGATCCCAACTAACGTAGAAAAGATAACGAACATCTAACCTTCCGTCGTTGCTAGAGCTTGATGCCATGGCCAGCTTTTTCCTCTCAGCGCCAGGTTGAAGATGAACAATATTGCACACCTCAACCTGTATCCATTTATTAGGAGCAGGTCGTGAAGTGTTAACTACATTGGAAGCATGCACCCTGTCCATAATCACACTAGCTCTCTCCACCTCGCATTGTTCAATTTAGAAACTGGAGTATTTTAGTTTCGTCACTTGTTTCAAGTATTGGTTTAGAACTGAAATCCTTACATTTATCAATTTCTTATTAAAAAATCAATTAACTCCATTCTTCGTAGTTAACTCAAATCATGAAAAAAGTAGAATTTGAATTTTTAAATGCAACATTAATAATAAAAAATCATTTCGTCTATTAATAGAAGATCAGGCAAAATTCTACATAAAGGTTAAAATATTTTTACATGGCTTATAGAGAACGAGGCTTCTTTTTACGGCTTTGGGTTTGATCTCAGCTTCACAAGCATACATGTTAACCAAAAATTACAATCCCCATTTAAAAAAAATTAGAGACATCAAAATCAACTCCACATATAATTCTAATTGAAGTTACGATATGAAAGTATCTGCGAGCTGCATTTAATTATCTAAATATATGGGAGCAAGTTTGTCATGGTTACAGCTAAATTTGTGTGCTTAGTCGTTGTTCTATGTATTAACATTATATTAATATATGTAGTAGTAATATATTAATTGGTAAATTAGGACTAATCATCATACAAGTGTGTTTAATCATTGTGCCAGTTATTAGCTCTGTAATATTTAGGGCTAATTAGCATATGAGTCTTACTCTATACACTAAACCATCCAGTTCGTCATGAATCAGTCGCTATGAATAAAGCTTCTTGTATCAGCATTCCGTTGATTCATCTGCCTATTGATGAGTAGCACATTAATACATAGGTTTGGCCACCTAATCACAAGTGCCACAAAAGAAGTCTGCAATGCAAGTAGACCAACATGTTGGTTATATGTCAGCGCGCGCGTATACCCAAGAAAGTAAAACACAGAACCAGTGTGATATGCTATAACATGTGTATCAACGTTTCTGCTGGGGCCATCTCCTCTTGTTCTTCCGCTCTCCACAGGGACGCGACTCACAGAAGAGCTACAGTGCAGTTCTAACAGATAAGAGAATTAAAGATTGACCCAACACCTGCAAGGGGCGTTGCTACCAGACAGCTAGTATCCATACGAGAATTAAACGAGACCTGGCCCATGCATGTCAGGTATAACGTCACGTATTTACTCTGGCCTGAGAATTACC
>NC_057807.1:1435012-1444978 GCF_018294505.1 Triticum aestivum
TTGCAGTGGCCTATATTAAGTAGCAATCGTGATGCATATGCGGACGCGCGAGATTTCGGCATCGCGTGCCACCATGTCCCAAAAGTTCGCGTCCGTAGATAGATAGGGTAGATTAGGGTAGATTTATTGTGAAGAATCTTTTGTAGTACTAGATGTGATGCTAATTGACCAAATTTCCATGGCAATTTTTGAGACTATAGATCATGGCACCCCCAAATGTGTACTTCATGGCAATTGGCAACTCGTATGTTTTTGCAATCGAAACTCAAATTTAGATTTGTTACCATGGCAACTCAAGATTTGATTTCTTGTTATGCCAAATTGAATTATTCTTTCCCATGCCAAAAAACATAAAATGTTTCCTTGGAAATTTAAAATAAGTTGCCATGTCAACTCAACTTGTGCACCATGTCAAATTAAATCATGTTATCATTGCCATGGCAGTTTCAGGGCTATTTACAAGAGAAATCAACTTTAATTTGGCGTGATGTAGGGATAGTAATTTTGCCATGATACGTATAGTTGTCGTGATAGATAGAAGTAGTTTTTTCTCTCTCATTTCCCATGGTCTATCTCTTCTCCACTCCTAAAGGGGGAGTACATTGTCTTTTCATATATGTCGATCTTTTGGATTCACTACAGTATTGGATATTCAGTTTCTTACTCGTCATCATACGAAGGCAGTTACATAAGTTAACCGGAAGAGCCAATGTTTTGTTTAATTTCATTTTTGAACACCGACAAACCATGCCTCTCGAAGATATGGAGGAACCAAATCTGTGCCGCCCCCTGGTGGCGATACCTCTACCCCAGCCCCTCTTGGTGACATCTCTAATGTTACTTGGATGAGTAGTTCCTCGCATACATTCTCTATCCTTTTTGATACTTGTTGACAAAAAGGGGGAGAAGAACATCGAGTGATAGAATAGCGGGTTATTTGCAGGAGTGTTTCCATTCGCCTTCTTATTTGGTTTTCCTCGGAACAATTTGATTTCATCGAACTATTTGCTTGTGGAACTTAAAGCACCGCCTGTGGTGTTGTTAAACCTCGATCTTCATGTAACGTTATAACCCCCATGCAATGCTATTTCCTTTTAGCTATTTGACTGCAGGTGCTACCGAATGCTTACTTTCCTTGCAATAATTATCCTTGATAACTATCTATCGCGCAAGGAAAATGAAAGCGTTTCAAGGAGGATTGAAAATCCTATCTCTAGAAGAGATATCTTGCAGGAGATTATTTATCTTCGATATCTAACCCTATAGGAGAAGAAAATTGCTTCAATTTAAAACTCTTGAGTTTCGAAAGAAAACTCTACCTATCTTTCTTACAAGTTGTTTTTCCTTGCACATATACTATATTTCATCCTTTTTGCAGGAAAACTTGTCTGAAGCATATCTATTCCGAAAAAATATATCTGTATTTCCTTGCTCTGATTTTCCTCGAGTATCTAACTTGCAGGAAACTTATATCTCGTGTCGATTCAAACAATGCTCTGAGAAAATCGTCATGATTTATCCTTCTTCACAAATCATTTCAAAGTACTCACTTAATCTAACATATCTTTGTCAAAGATTGTGTGAAAGGAAATACCTCAGGTAGTGCCAAGTGTATTGAAAGAAACCATGAATGAGATCATATATCAATATCACTCGTACGAAGACTTAGCTCGCTACCTTCAATTTATCATAAATGCATACGATGCATATCTTAAGGGGGGAGCGTGCTTTATCTTCGTGATTATCTTCGCATTTCATTTTCATATATCTATCCCTCGATGTGCTTTGTTTTGTCAACAGTCGTCCAAAAAGGGGGAGATTGTGTTGGAAATATGCCCTAGAGGCAATAATAAAAGGATTATTATTATATTTCCTTGTTCATGATATTTGTCTTTTATTCATGCTATAATTGTGTTATCTGGAAATCGTAATACATGTGTGAATACATAGACACCAACATGTCCCTAGTAAGCCTCTAGTTGACTAGCTCGTTGATCAATAGATAGTCATGGTTTCCTGACTATGGACATTGGATGTCATTGATAACGAGATCACATCATTAGGAGAATGATGTGATGGACAAGACCCAATCCTAAGCATAGCACAAGATCGTGTAGTTCGTTTGCTGGAGCTTTTCCAATGTCAAGTATCTTTTCCTTAGACCATGAGATCGTGTAACTCCCGGACACCGTAGGAGTGCTTTGGGTGTACCAAACGTCACAACGTAACTGGGTGACTATAAAGGTATACTACGGGTATCTCCGAAAGTGTCTGTTGGGTTGACACGGATCGAGACTGGGATTTGTCACTCCGTATGACGGAGAGGTATCTCTGGGCCCACTTGGTAATGCATCATCATAATGAGCTCAAAGTGACCAAGTGTCTGGTCACGGGATCATGCATTACGGTACGAGTAAAGTGACTTGCCGGTAACGAGATTGAACGAGGTATTGGGATACCGACGATCGAATCTCGGGCAAGTAACGTACCGATTGACAAAGGGAATTGCATACGGGGTTGCTTGAATCCTCGACATCATGGTTCATCCGATGAGATCATCGAGGAGCATGTGGGAGCCAACATGGGTATCCAGATCCCGCTGTTGGTTATTGGCCGGAGAACCGTCTCGGTCATGTCTACGTGTCTCCCGAACCCTAGGGTCTACACACTTAAGGTTCGGTTACGCTAGGGTTGTAGAGATATGAGTATGCAGTAACCCGAAAGTTGTTCGGAGTCCCGGATGAGATCCCGGACGTCACGAGGAGTTCCGGAATGGTCCGGAGGTGAAGAATTATATATAGGAAGTGCAGTTTCGGCCATCGGGAGAGTTTCGGGGGTCACTGGTATTGTACCGGGACCACCGGAAGGGTCCCGGGGGTCCACCGGGTGGGGCCACCTATCCCGGAGGGCCTCGTGGGCTGAAGTGGGGAGGGGAACCAGCCCCTGGTGGGTAGGTGCGCCCCCCTTGGGCCCCCATGCGCCTAGGGTTGGGAACCCTAGGGGAGGGGGCGCCTCCACTTGCCTTGGGGGGTACTCCACCCCCTTGGCCCCCCCCTAGGAGATCCCATCTCCTAGGGCCGGCGCACCCCCCTAGGGGGCCTATATAAAGGGGGGGAGGGAGAGCAACACACCCCAAAAGTCTTGGCGCCTCCCTCTCCCCTGCTACACCTCTCCCTCTCGCAGAAGCTCGGCGAAGCCCTGCTGCGATCACTACTACATCCACCACCACGCCGTCGTGCTGTTGGATCTCCGTCAACCTCTCCTCCCCCCTTGCTGGATCAAGAAGGAGGAGACGTCATCCGCTCCGTACGTGTGTTGAACGCGGAGGTGCCATCCGTTCGGCACTAGGATCTCCGGTGATTTGGATCACGGCGAGTACGACTCCATCATCCACGTTCTCTTGAACGCTTCCACTCGCGATCTACAAGGGTATGTAGATGCACTCCTCACTCGTTGCTAGATAAACTCATAGATAGATCTTGGTGAAACCGTAGGAAATTTTTTATTTTCTGCAATGTTCCCCAACAGTGGTATCAGAGCTAGGTCTATGCGTAGTTCTCTTTGCACGAGTAGAACACAATTTGTTGTGGGCGTAGATGTTGTCAACTTTCTTGCCACTACTAGTCTTATTTTGCTTCAGCGATATTGTGGGATGAAGCGGCCCGGACCAACCATACACGTACGCTTACGTGAGACAGGTTCCACCGACTGACATGCACTAGTTGCATAAGGTGGCTAGCGGGTGTCTGTCTCTCCCACTTTAATTGGAACGGATTCGACGAAAAGGGTCCTTATGAAGGGTAAATAGAAGTTGACAAATCACATTGTGGCTTTTACATAGGTAAGAAAACATTCTTGCTAGAACCCTATTGCAGCCACGTAAAACTTGCAACAACAATTAGAGGACGTCTAACTTGTTTTTGCAGCAAGTGTTTTGTGATGTGATATGGCCAAAGTTGTGATGAATGATGAATGATATATATGTGATGTATGAGATCATGTTCTTGTAATAGGAATCACGACTTGCATGTCGATGAGTATGACAACCGGCAGGAGCCATAGGAGTTGTCTTTATTTTGTATGACCTGCGTGTCATTGAGAAACGCCATGTAAATTACTTTACTTTATTGCTAAACGTGTTAGCCATAGTGGTAGAAGTAATAGTTGGCGAGCAACTTCATGGAGACACGATGATGGAGATCATGGTGTCATGCCGGTGACAAGATGATCATGGAACCCCAAGATGGAGATCAAAGGAGCTATATGATATTGGCCATATCATGTCACTATTATTTGATTGCATGTGATGTTTATCATGTTTTTGCATCTTGTTTACTTAGAACGACGGTAGTAAATAAGATGATCCCTCATAATAATTTCAAGAAAGTGTTCCCCCTAACTGTGCGCCGTTGCGACAGTTCGTTGTTTCGAAGCACCACGTGATGATCGGGTGTGATAGATTCCAACGTTCACATACAACGGGTGTAAGACAGATTTACACATGCAAACACTTAGGTTAACTTGACGAGCCTAGCATGTACAGACATGGTCTCGGAACACAAGAGACCGAAAGGTCGAACATGAGTCGTATGAAAGATACGATCAACATGGAGATGTTCACCGATGATGACTAGTCCGTCTCACGTGATGATCGGACACGGCCTAGTCGAGTCGGATCATGTTTCACTTAGATTACTAGAGGGATGTCTAATCTGAGTGGGAGTTCATTAAATAATTTGATTAGATGAACTTAATTATCATGAACTTAGTCTAAAAATCTTTGTCTTGTAGATCAAATGGCCAACGCTCATGTTAACATGAACTTCAACGCGTTCCTAGAGAAAACCAAGCTGAAAGATGATGGCAGCAACTATTCGGACTAGGTCCGGAACCTGAGGATTATCCTCATAGCTGCCAAGAAAGATTATGTCCTAGAAGCACCGCTAGGTGACGCACCCGTCCCAGAGAACCAAGACATTATGAACGCTTGGCGGTCACGTGCTGATGATTACTCCCTCGTTCAGTGCGGCATGCTTTACAGCTTAGAACCGGGGCTCCAAAAGCGTTTTGAGAAACACGAAGCATATGAGATGTTCGAAGAGTTGAAAATGGTTTTCCAAGCTCATGCCTGGGTCGAGAGATATGAAGTCTCCGACAAGTTCTTCAGCTGTAAGATGGAGGAAAATAGTTCTGTCAGTGAGCACATACTCAAAATGTCTGGGTTGCATAACCGCTTGACTCAGCTGGAAGTTAACATCCCAGAGGAGGCGGTCATTGACAGAATCCTTCAGTCGCTCCCACCTAGCTACAAGAGCTTTGTGATGAACTACAATATGCAGGGGATGGAAAAGACCATTCCTGAAGTATTTGCAATGCTGAAATCAGCAGAGGTAGAAATCAAAAAGGAACATCAAGTGTTGATGGTCAATAAAACCACCAAGTTCAAGAAAGGCAAGGGTAAGAAGAACTTCAAGAAGGACAGCAAGGATGTTGCCGCACCCGGTAAGCCAGTTGTCGGGAAGAAGTCAAAGAATGGACCCAAGCCTGAGACTGAATGCTTTTATTGCAAAGGGAAGGGTCACTGGAAGCGAAACTGCCCCAAATACTTAGCGGACAAGAAGGCCGGCAACACTAAAGGTATATGTGATATACATGTAATTGATGTGTACCTTACCAGTGCTCGTAGTAGCTCCTGGGTATTTGATACCGGTGCCGTTGCTCATATTTGTAACTCAAAGCAGGAGCTGCGGAATAAGCGGAGACTGGCGAAGGACGAGGTGACGATGCACGTCGGGAATGGTTCCAAGGTCGATGTGATCGCCGTCGTCACGCTACCTCTACATTTACCTACGAGATTAGTTTTGAACCTCAATAATTGTTATTTAGTGCCAAGTTTGAGCATGAACATTGTATCAGGATCTCGTTTAATACGAGATGGCTACTCATTTAAATCCAAGAATAATGGTTGTTCTATTTATATGAGAGATATGTTTTATGGTCATGCTCCGATGGTCAATGATTTATTCTTAATGAATCTCGAACGTGATGTTACACATATTCATAGTGTGAATACCAAAAGATGTAAAGTTGATAACGATAGTCCCACATACTTGTGGCACGGCCGCCTTGGTCACATTGGTGTCAAGCGCATGAAGAAGCTCCATGCTGATGGACTTTTAGAGTCTCTCGATTATGAATCATTTGACACATGCGAACCATGCCTCATGGGAAAAATGACCAAGACTCCATTCTCCGGAACAATGGAGCGAGCAACCAACTTATTGGAAATCATACATACTGATGTTTGCGGTCCAATGAGTGTTGAGGCTCGCGGAGGATATCGTTATGTTCTCACTCTCACTGATGACTTGAGTAGATATGGGTATGTCTACTTGATGAAACACAAGTCTGAGACCTTTGAAAAGTTCAAGGAATTTCAGAATGAGGTAGAGAATCAACGTGACCGAAAAATAAAGTTCTTACGATCAGATCGTGGAGGAGAATATTTAAGTCACGAATTTGGCACACACTTAAGGAAATGTGGAATCGTTTCACATCTCACGCCGCCTGGAACACCTCAACGTAACGGTGTGTCCGAACGTCGTAATCGCACTCTATTGGATATGGTGCGATCTATGATGTCCCTTACTGATTTATCGCTATCTTTTTGGGGATACGCTCTAGAGACAGCTACATTCACTTTAAATAGGGCACCGTCTAAATCCGTTGAGACGACACCGTATGAATTATGGTTTGGGAAGAAACCTAAGCTGTCGTTTCTAAAAGTTTGGGGATGCGATGCTTATGTCAAGGAACTTCAACCTGAAAAGCTCGAACCCAAGTTGGAAAAATGCGTCTTCATAGGATACCCTAAGGAAACCATTGGGTATACCTTCTACCTTAGATCCGAAGGCAAGATCTTTGTTGCCAAGAACGGATCCTTTCTGGAAAAAGAGTTTCTCTCGAAAGGAGTAAGTGGGAGGAAAGTAGAACTCGATGAAGTACTACCTCTTGAACCGGAAAGTAGTGCAGCTCAGGAAAATGTTCCTGTGGTGCCTACATCCACTGGAGAGGAAATTAATGATGATGATCAAGGTACTTCAAATCAAGTTGCTACTGAACTTCGTAGGTCCACAAGGACACATTCCACACCAGAGTGGTACGGCAACCCTGTCCTGGAAATCATGTTGTTGGACAACGGTGAACCTTCGAACTATGAAGAAGCGATGGCGGGCCCAGATTCCAACAAATGGCTTGAAGCCATGCAATCCGAGATAGGATCCATGTATGAAAACAAAGTATGGACTTTGACAGACTTCCCCGATGATCGGCGAGCGATAGAAAACAAATGGATCTTTAAGAAGAAGACGGACGCGGATGGTAATGTTACCATCTATAAAGCTCGACTTGTCGCTAAGGGTTGTCGGCAAGTTCAAGGGGTTGACTACGATGAGACTTTCTCTCCCGTAGCGAAGCTGAAGTCCGTCTGAATCGTGTTAGCAATTGCCGCATACTATGATTATGAGATATGGCAAATGGACGTCAAAACTGCATTCCTTAACGGTTATCTTAAGGAAGAACTATATATGATGCAGCCGGAAGGTTTTGTCGACCCTAAGAATGCTAACAAGGTACGCAAGCTCCAGCGATCCATTTATGGGCTGGTGCAAGCATCTCGGAGTTGGAACATTCGCTTTGATGAGATGATCAAAGCGTTTGGGTTTATGCAGACTTATGGAGAAGCCTGCGTTTACAAGAAAGTGAGTGGGAGCTCTGTAGCATTTCTCATATTATATGTAGATGACATACTTTTGATGGGAAATGATATAGAACTTTTGGACAACATTAAGGCCTACTTGAATAAGAGTTTTTCAATGAAGGACCTTGGAGAAGCTGCTTATATATTAGGCATCAAGATCTATAGAGATAGATCAAGACGCCTCATAGGTCTTTCACAAAGCACATACCTTGATAAGATATTGAAGAAGTTCAATATGGATCAGTCTAAGAAGGGGTTCTTGCCTGTGTTGCAAGGTGTGAAATTGAGCTCAGCTCAATGTCCCACCACGGCAAAAGATATAGAAGAGATGAGTGTCATCCCCTATGCCTCAGCCATAGGGTCTATTATGTATGCCATGCTATGTACCAGACCTGATGTAAACCTTGCCGTAAGTTTGGTAGGAAGGTACCAAAGTAATCCCGGCAAGGAACACTGGACAGCGGTCAAGAATATCCTGAAGTACCTGAAAAGGACTAAGGACATGTTTCTCGTTTATGGAGGTGACGAAGAGCTCGTCGTAAAGGGTTACGTCGACGCTAGCTTCGACACAGATATGGATGACTCTAAGTCACAAACCGGATACGTGTATATGTTGAATGGTGGAGCAGTAAGCTGGTGCAGCTGCAAGCAGAGCGTCGTGGCGGGATCTACATGTGAAGCAGAGTACATGGCAGCCTCGGAGGCAGCACATGAAGCAATTTGGGTGAAGGAGTTCATCACCGACCTAGGAGTCATACCCAATGCGCCGGGGCCGATCAAACTTTTCTGTGACAACACTGGAGCTATTGCACTTGCCAAGGAGCCTAGGTTTCACAAGAAGACTAGGCACATCAAGTGTCGCTTCAACTCCATCCGTGAAAATGTTCAAGATGGAGACATAGAAATTTGCAAAGTGCATATGGATCTAAATATCGCAGATCCATTGACTAAACCTCTTCCGCGAGCAAAACATGATCAACACCAGAACTCTATGGGTGTTCGATTCATCACTATGTAACTAGATTATTGACTCTAGTGCAAGTGGGAGACTATTGGAAATATGCCCTAGAGGCAATAATAAAAGGATTATTATTATATTTCCTTGTTCATGATAATTGTCTTTTATTCATGCTATAATTGTGTTATCCGGAAATCATAATACATGTGTGAATACATAGACACCAACATGTCCCTAGTAAGCCTCTAGTTGACTAGCTCGTTGATCAATAGATAGTCATGGTTTCCTGACTATGGACATTGGATGTCATTGATAACAAGATCACATCATTAGGAGAATGATGTGATGGACAAGACCCAATCCTAAGCATAGCACAAGATCGTGTAGTTCGTTTGCTGGAGCTTTTCCAATGTCAAGTATCTTTTCCTTAGACCATGAGATCGTGTAACTCCTGGACACCGTAGGAGTGCTTTGGGTGTACCAAACGTCACAAGTAACTGGGTGACTATAAAGGTATACTACGGGTATCTTCGAAAGTGTCTGTTGGGTTGACACAGATCGAGACTAGGATTTGTCACTCCGTACGACGAAGAGGTATCTCTGGGCCCACTCGGTAATGCATCATCATAATGAGCTCAAAGTGACCAAGTGTCTGGTCACGGGATCATGCATTACGGTACGAGTAAAGTGACTTGCCGGTAACGAGATTGAACGAGGTATTGGGATACCGACGATCGAATCTCGGGCAAGTAACGTACCGATTGACAAAGGGAATTGCATACGGGGTTGCTTGAATCCTCGACATCGTGGTTCATCTGATGAGATCATCGAGGAGCATGTGGGAGCCAACATGGGTATCCAGATCCTGCTGTTGGTTATTGGCCAAAGAACCGTCTCGGTCATGTCTATGTGTCTCTCGAACCCGTAGGGTCTACACACTTAAGGTTCGGTGACACTAGGGTTGTAGAGATATGAGTATGTAGTAACCCGAAAGTTGTTTGGAGTCCCGGATGAGATCCCGGACGTCACGAGGAGTTCCGGAATGGTCCGGAGGTGAAGAATTATATATAGGAAGTGCAGTTTCGGCCATCGGGAGAGTTTCGGGGGTCACCGGTATTGTATCGGGACCAGCGGAAGGGTCCCGGGGGTCCACCGGGTGGGGCCACCTATCCTGGAGGGCCTCGTGGGCTGAAGTGGGGAGGGGAACCAGCCCCTGGTGGGCAGGTGCGCCCCCCCTTGGGCCTCCCAT
>NC_057807.1:1445249-1447471 GCF_018294505.1 Triticum aestivum
TACTCCACCCCCTTGGCCGCCGCCCCCTAGGATATCCCATCTCCTAGGGCCGGTGCACCCCCCTAGGGGGCCTATATAAAGGGGGGGAGGGAGAGCAACACACCCCAAAAGTCTTGGCGCCTCCCTCTCCCCTGCTACACCTCTCCCTCTCGCAGAAGCTCGGCGAAGCCCTGCTGCGATCACTGCTACATCCACCACCACGCCGTCGTGCTACTGGATCTTCGTCAACCTCTCCTCCCCCCTTGCTGGATCAAGAAGGAGGAGACGTCATCCGCTTCATACGTATGTTGAACGCGGAGGTACCGTCCGTTTGGCACTAGGATCTCCGGTGATTTGGATCACGGCGAGTACGACTCCATCATCCACGTTCTCTTGAACGCTTCCGCTCGCGATCTACAAGGGTATGTAGATGCACTCCTCACTCGTTGCTAGATGAACTCATAGATAGATCTTGGTGAAACCGTAGGAAATTTTTTATTTTCTGTAATGTTCCCCAACAGATTGTTGGTGCAATATTCACCCTCCTATGTTTTGGAGTTTGTTGACAGAAACAGGCATGGATTGATTTGTTTGCTAGTGCACAACAGAGAGAAATAGTCCATGCAAAACCGAAGAGAATACTATCTCTGGTGTCAAGTTCGAAGAACTTCACCGAAGAATATCTGTGACGCAGAGAAGAATGAGCTACAATCTGTTGAAGATACGTAGGCGAGAAGATTGATGAGCAGGAGTTACCCCCTCTAAGGCTTATTGCTGACGTAAAGCAATTTTTTCGGAGCTCTGGTTCAATGAAAATTGACTGCAGCAAATGGAAGTCGAAGACAAAGTGAAGACTTAGTATTCTTTTTGTTTTTCTTCCATTTATTTGAGTCATAGGACCTCTGTACTATTAAGAGGGGTATAGGTTCTCGAAGCTTAGATCCGCTGTGATGCTTAGCCGAAACCTATGAAAGATGTGAGAGAAATCCCTTTGAGTTTCGAATGATTACCTACCAACAGTAGACGTTATCCTTCATGCTGCAGGAGATATCTTTCATACTGAGGTGTTAGCATTACTTGCTCCACAAGTAATGTTACCAGTGTGCTCAAAATCCGACCGTTGAACTCGTGCCATTCAGCCATTAGTTAGCCTCGATGTCCAATTTGGTCTTTTCCCTTCAGGGAAGGCTGCGGCTATAAATAGCCACCCCGCTCCAACATTTTTTGTTGGTTGCTCCGCTTAAGATTTCCGAGAAGATTGATTGAGCATCCCCTCTCCGAGTGATTTGAGTTTAAGATCCACTAAGAGAAAAATCAAGAGCCCAAACTTAGATAATGGTTGAGCATCACAATAGTTCCGAGTTAGAGTTCTTGTACCTATTACTCTTGAGAGCTACGCACTCTCTAGACGGATAGGTTTTGGCTAGAGTGATTGAAGAGTTGTGGTCTTCACCGAGCTAGATCTTCAGCAACCAAGAGTCATTGTGGTTTGCGAAGGTCGTCCGAAGGTTTGGAGATTGCCGACAAGTATCTACCACGAGTGAAATCAACTAAAGTCTGATCAACTTCGAGTTGAAGGAGAATAGGGCGAAGAGAGTTCACCTTCTATGTTAAATCACAACCCCTCCAACCAGGCGTAGTCCTTTGGCAGAAGGGTGAACTGGTCTACCAAATCTCTCTGTCACCATCGAGCACCACTGTTTCTATCTACTTTACTGCATTACCTTCAGCAGTTTTCATTCGTGCTCTGTGTCGATAGATTACCTGATCAATCCACTTTTATTACATATCAATTGCATTCATCTTGTTCGTTATTTTCATCCATTTTGTTCGGTGCTCATCATTCTGTTATCTCATAATCTGTTCTGTTGTTCCATTCACATATCTCTCACTGCATCTATTGTGTGTTTCCCTTCATATTACCTACCCTCTTATCTTTCATGTTACTATATCTCTTCGCATACTGCATTACTATTGTTATTATCAAACCTGCTATATCCTTTGCGAAATCTATCATTGTTGCTTTCCTCGATAGATATGTTCCTCTATAGAGTGCTCAGTTAAGATTTTGTCTACCGAACCTTATTTTCGCTGTTGTGTTTGGGATCAGTTCAAAACATTCGAAAGAAATTTTGAATCTCCCATTCACCCCCTCTGGTCAATATACTCTTAGTCCCAACACATACATTCATGCATACATACAAGATCAGGGGAGGCCCGGGGAAGACGAAGCTCACCGAGGG
>NC_057807.1:1767503-1786028 GCF_018294505.1 Triticum aestivum
GGCGGAGCGGGGGAGGGTTGCGGTGGGTCGTCGGCGGCGGTGGAGCTAGCGGGGGAGGGTGCGGGTGGGATCGAGATCGAGATCAAAGTGTCCATGAAAATATACACGGTGCGCCATTAGCAGTTTTGCAAAAAAGTAAAAAAAATTATATACTAATGGCGCACTGCTTACAAGGTGCGGCATTACTTGGTAGAACTAGTAATGGCGCACTTTGGCACCATGCGCCATTAGAGTGTATGGAAAAATGGAAAAAAAATCAATACTAGTGGCGCACCGTGTGCCTGGTGCGCCATTAGTATCTTCCACACTAATGGCGCACCTCCGGCCGGTGCGCCATTAGTATATAGTAGTGGCGCACTGCTTACAAGGTGCGCCATTAGTATCAATCCTATCTATAGCCCTTTTCCTAGTAGTGACTCCGTTTCACACACATTGCATATGTTATGTTTTTCTGTTTGAGATATCATCAACACATTGCCTCTGTTTCGCAAAAACCATCTCTCTCACACCCACCCACATACGTACCTGCACCTAAAGAAGAGGTGCACGCAGTACGCACGTACTCACGTCTCGTTCTCGGCCACACCCGCGTGGGTACACGGTGGAGTTCGTTTCTGTACGAAAAGACAGCCCACGTGATAATTTGACGTGTGTAGCGGTTGTTCACTCGAAGGAGGCTCGGGTACCATGCCTAGAAGGAACAAAGTTTGACTTGACGCGTTAGTATTAAATAAAGTTATATATTCCTCAATGTCACGTACATAATATAAAACGATTGCCATGTGAAAAATGGAAAAATGGGTTTGTCTCTTGTCACACCATCTCACACAAGGCGACGGTGGCCTCTCTCTCTCTCAGCGTTGGTTAGTAATCCTGCCACATCCCGTCCGCTAGCGGAAAGGGAGGATGTGCATCGTCTCTCTGTTAGACGGCGTTGAGGCAGCATTTCCCGATCTGCGGTACCCACCGTTCTCTCTAACCAAGCTCCGGCGCGGTAGGGCCTTTGCCACTTGCTCGCTTCCGCAGTATGGGCAGATCCCGGCCGTCGGCACCCTCCTAGTAACACCCCGACGACCCTTAGGTACAGCTTCCTCCGGCCTTTCTCCACTGCCCATCTTCCCACGTTGCTGCATGTGGATCTTCTTTAGTTGTTTGCTTAAATCGTATCTCGGCCGGCGTTCTTTCCATCTTGCAATCTCGTCCTCAAACCATTTTTGATAAACCAACATGTGCTATCTTTCCCTTATTACATGGAATATGCTTCTTTTTTGTCGGCGTATGTGTCTTCAACTCGTGTAATTGGGTAGTAATTGTTTCCTTTCTACCTCCTTTTGCAAACATAACTATCCATTTTCACCTCGTTGCTATTGCGACCTTTTGGTGAACTGCAAAAATCACTTTTTTCTTAAGAGTATATTATGCAGTTCCGCCAAAATGTCACACGGGCAACGTTTTTACATTTCCATGGGACTGCAGAAAGGGAGATTGGTTTTGCTATCCTCCTCATCCAACTCCGTGCCTAATCTTCTCCAACAAGAAGTTAGTCCTAAAGAGAGATCGTAGAGGTGATCGGCTTCTATTTGTGTGTGTTAGTTCCACCATTATTGTAATCACACTGACTGGATATCTTTGCAAACAGTGATGGTCCACTCGATTTTAGTGGAGCTGCACAAAATGATCGGATTGTGGTGTCCACCATACACCTCTTTTTTGGCTACAGAGCTAGGTGAAACTAGCTGCCAAGCAATGAACACTGTGCCAAGGAAATGGAGCCATGCCTATGAACAATATCGATCAATTATATATTTTTATTTATTTGTATAGCTTCTCACAACTTTGTCTTCAGTGGTGATGTGAATATTGGCGTTGATCTGCGAACCATTGAGATGCATTAGAAGCCATGGTAGTTTCATTTGTATTTGATGGAATGTTGTAATGAGATAATCTTGAGGCAAGACACATGAATCCTAAGTTGAAACCTTTTCTTTTCCTGCGGGAATCAAAGTTGAAACCTTCATAGCATCACAGTACAATTTCATTAAAATTATGCGTACATATAAAAAAATCCTGAAGGATTGATAGCAATGCCAGAAACAATTCAACTTTGTTTTGCCGACATATTGGACATCCTTCATCCGGCTCCACCTGCCATGCCGCAATATTGAGTGCACAACACAACTGCAGGGAAAGATTCACCCCGGTCATTGCACCGCAGTAGTAATGACTAGTGAGCAGTCAAATCACAGAGCCCCACCTTCGCCACAGTAAGTTACTTGGATGAAGCAACCATCATTTCTCTGTTCTTTGAATCCGGTGGTACTCCCATATTCTGACAGTATTTTAAGTTGCTCGGGCAAATCAACCATCACTTCACCTTTCCCACAGTAAGTACTAGTACCTCCGTTTTTTACTCTAGAAACAACCACACGTGAATATTGGACGGTAGCAGCACAACAACTGAATAAAAAATTCTATAGTATGAGAATAACTTTGAACGTAAGCCATTGATTCACTCTATCCAATGGTCATAGTTGGAAAATCCAAACAAAACTAAGCTTTGGATCAACTCTTTTGGCACTCAAGATTGTGGCCGCCTGCTCAACCGCCTGCCCACCTATCCCACCTATATATCCGCTCACATGTGATGACCACATGAGCTATCCATTCAGATTGTATGTGAGAAAAATAAAGGGCGATAACTAATGCGGCACCTCGGGCCAACGCGGGTAGATCGCATTTTGCACGAGAAATTACACACCATATTTCGTTGACATGTGGTCCCGTTCCAACATGTCAGTGAGATGACTACGAGTCCTTTTCTACTAGTATTTCCGAACGGACGTGTAGGCCAGGGCGCCTCTTCGTGTATTGTGGCAAACTGGCAACCGTCCACTGACTCTTCGCCTTTCCCTATCGATTTGAAATTGCTATCGCACGTTCTTCACGCTCCTCCATTTGCCTTCACCCTTCCTTCTGCCATTGTTCGATTGTCTTCTCCATGGAGGCAGCAGGACGGAAACGACCCCGTTATTCTTGCCCGGATCTGAAAGATGACATGGTGGAGGAACTCATTGATCGGTGCGACGTCATCACCTGGCCTAGCATGGCAGGTTCGTTCAAGACCATTCTCGACTCAACTAATAACATCATTACAAGCAACCCAAGGGTCCAGGAGTGGTTTGATCTCCCCTATCTTCTTCACCGTGACCCTGCTGACTGGCGCGGGGACGACGGAGGCCTCGCCTTGTGCATGTTGATACCGCTTGATAATGATACATGTGATGTTAAGATGCCGTCGCTTGAGGGCAAGGCTGGGTCATGCGTAAATGGAGATTGGGTTGTTTATATTGGGTACAACTGCGAGTGGGAACTTTTGAATGTATACACTCGTCACCGTGTTCCACTTCCAAAAATCTCAGCAGACTGCCCAGAGGTTGAGCACACCGGTATTCTACGCACGTTCAAATACGATCATGGTGACTGTCTTCTACGGAAGATAACAATTTGTCGAGTTCCCAACCGCTCTTGGAATTATGAGAACTATGAAGTTGTTGCTATCTTCGACAAGCTTGTTGCCGTCCTTCGTGGTTCGACACGATGGATATTGCTCAAAAATCAGTTTCTATACACGGATGTGTACTGTGACGCAATTCAGTGCGAGGGTCTTGTGTTTGCTTCAACCACTCATGGCACTGTTTTTGCATGGGATCCTCGTAGTTTCGGAACATTTGTCTTCCACCATAATTATAATTGTTTCATCCGCATGCATGCGTGTTTGCAAGTTTCCCCTTACTAATTCAACCTTCTTCTTGTGTTTCCAAGGTCCTGTGAACATTCCACCACCTATACTTGAAAATTTTTATAACCAAGGGGGAGATGATGATGGTGATGATCATGAGCATGAGGACGAGCTGGGCCCATATACTCAGTGGTGCCTGGCAACTTATTCCAATGGATCACCCCTTCTTCTCTGTATACAACCCACTGCTGATGTTACTACTAAGGAAGCATGTGTTGTCTCCCATGGTCGCACTCTCCAGACCTATTCCAACACTCGTTGCATTGTATTCGGGATGGATACTAGTGTGCTAGCGCCAACACCTTCTCCCTGGTACAATATTGATAGTCTTGGAGAAAACTCGCTTTTCCTTGGACAAAACTATCCAATGATGGTGAGAGGCGATCCAACTGCTGTTGACACAATGTTACTAGTACCATTTAAGAGAAGCAACTGTATCTATACCACGGACATTTTGGTGGTTCCCTACCCTGGTACTGATATAGTAGGCCGCTTCAACCTGGATGATCAGTCCTGCGTTGGTATCAAGATTGACAATAGATGGCCCTTCCCAAAGAATCACTTGTGGTTCAAAGCAAACATTTCCAACATCGAGGATTGGTTGAGTTGAAGTTCATTTCATTGTTTGTTATTTGTTGTGTGATGAAAACTTTAGTATTTATAATGTATCCTCATTGTCGTTGTGGGTTGATGACCTGTTGTATGTAACAAAATGATATGCCTATGATAAACTTACTAAATTTATGAATGGCTTTCGAGTCTCTTCTCTGAGTGAGTGCTGCGATGAGGCAAAAAAATATTTTTCGAATACATAATTGTATGTGCATGCAACAGGTTATCGGATGAGGCCAATCAACAATAGTAGTACATTATTTGTATTAGCTTCACATGCTTCGCGCGTTGGGCGGGTGTTTTTATTGTAGCTACGAATCCCATCATCCTAGGTCCTCGGATGAGTCCAGTAGAAATTGCATTCTGATGTTTGGGTTCAAACTTCCAGAACTGCTGCACTATCTCTATGTCTATGTATACGTAATACAACAAGTTTTAAACTTGAGACCAGCCACCCACCCTCACAAAGAACACTTTTTAACCTAGCACAGACTCCAGGAAATTTGGCCACAGTGTGAGGTGGGCCATATGTTAATGTGTTCGCTGTACATAACCAGCACCTCGAATCCCCGATACTACTACTATATATAAGTAGTAGAAGTAGTAGGGTGGCATGGGCCAGAACAAGCATTCACGTCCAGGAGTACGGCAAGTGCCACCAGCACGACTTCCATCTGACACCATACTTCTTGGAGTCCATGCTACAACAATCTCTTCAACCTCGTCGTTTCTCTGACTAAGCCATCGCGCGGCGGGCGAGGTGGGGGTTTGCCGATAGTCGGTTCCCTCAACTGTGGTCCCACCGGTAAGGCCAACTCCAATGCACGACCCCAAAAGGACATCCATTTTGCCTAGATTATGTCTGTTCGGGTAGGGCAATGGGGTCGTGTCCGGGGCATTTCTCGGATGCGGTGGCCATGCTCTTCTTCCCAATACCAAAACTGGCATCCATTCTACTCCCTCCGTTCCAAAATATAAGTCTTTGTAGTGATTCCACTAGGTGGACTACATACGGAGCAAAATGAATGAATCTAAACTTAAAATGCATCTATATACATCTGTATGCGCTTTATAGTGGAATATCTACAAAGACATGCATTTAGGAACGGAGGGAGTACACAATAAATTTTTTAAGTTAGCACAACTAGTCTAATCCGAGAGCACAACCCAAGATTTGGTCGGGTTCTTCCTTCTTTTGCCGACACGTGGGACATCCAGCATCCAGGTCGTGTCATGCAAGAAAATAGAGTGGTAGTTGAAGCCACGTGATGTGCATCTTGGGTTAAACTGTAAATAGAATCTCACTACTCTTGAGTAACTCCAAAAGCGGACACCGAAGATCTTTATTGGATTTGTTTTTCATCACTAGCACATCGAGGTGAAAGATGTGCAGGTTCAGTGGGTCCTCTTGCGTTTTCAATAACATGTGGGAACGCATATGTGCAAACAGACGATGGGCTCCGCGCGTCTGCTGGCTGGCTGAGAAGAGAGATAGAAGAGGGCTGAGCACGGACTCCAGGAAATTTGTTCTATGTAACCAGCACCTCAATATTTGGGTGTGGTTGTTTCTAGAATAAAAAAAGGAGGTACCCCTACTTATGTTACTCCCACTACGTCTAGTCTATACTCCTATATAGTGTACGGATATGAAAGGATATAGACCATTGGATCTTTGTAATCCGATGGCTCACAGTCAATTGGTTTAGATAAAGGACTGTGTGGCAACATATAGACTGTTAGATGGAGTGATCAGACGGCCCAAGGTGGAGGGATTCACGTGCACATCTTCGCTTGCAGACTGCCACTGCAATAGAGAGTACATGCAGGTTCATGATTCTTCCACCGGACACAGCGTCCTAGAAATCTCTGGTAGGCTCCCATGAGAGTGCTACCCTACAGTACTACTACTAGCAAGCCATTCCACCATGCAAAAGAAGTACTGCTACACGTGATGAGAGAGAGAGAGAGAGGAAGAAGTGCATGCAGAAGTGCATGCAAGGCAAGGCCAAAATGTTAACTGAAGGGATTTTATTTAGTACAAATATCAGAAGCTTAATACTACTATTCACTAGCTTGTTTTTTCAATAGATTGGTCCGCCTGGTTATCAGATTACAAACACAAATAAAGTTAAAGCTTAATATGTGTTGTAATTAAATAGCTTATTACCTTATCTTATAAATTCATTTTATAAATATGAACCAGGGTTTTCCATTGTCTCCACCAATAATCCCTAAATCCACACGTGCATGGCACGTGCCATGGACTAGTCTAAGGTTAGTAGGTGACCTTGCGCTTGGGTCTTCGCCCCTTCTGGAAGTTGATGGTTCTACAGTAGTACTTCTGGCAATCTGACACCAAATGAACTATTGCACGTCCACCGCTTGAAGCAAAAGTTTCTCCTCGTGCTACGAGCCACCACGCACGCGTTGGCGAGGGAGAAGGTGTAATCAAGCTTCTCGTCATTCTGCGAGTTGACGGGACACATCAAAGTTATTTAGTACATACTCTCTCCAAAAAAGGGCTAACCATGTCATGGCTACAATCCCATGCTCCGTCGTTGAGTACGTGCACTATTCACGTGCCATCGGGGAGAAAAAATATTGCATAGTAGTAGGTGCCATCGAAGTGCACGACTCACTTACGCACTGCTTATCTGATTATCTCCATTTTCTTGCATGACACGTGCACCTTGATGCTAGATGTCTCGCTTGTTGGGAAAAGGATGAACATAGATTCCCGACGACCGAGAAGGAGCAAGGAACCTCGCGGTGGAGCGTCTGCAAGGAACCTTGTGCGTTTTCTCCTGTTTTTTGCCACCTGCCCACCTATAAACAAATAAAAGAACATGAACTCTTCGGTAACCACTAGAAACGATACATCAGGATGCTAAGTTGAAGATGTTTTATAGTTTATATTGATAACCACGCAACAAGCCACACATGTACAGGACGCATGCAGCCACGCATGTACACACGTCAACGCACTAACTTCATCCAATCCAACTCATGCACATACGCGCATAGCATGTAGCACACAATGCATGTACACAACGCGTGCATGCACACACACTCAGCCGCAGAATGCACGTGAATAACACATGCATGCGCACACACTCGTATGCATGGAGGCATGCGCCATCTGCGGTGACGACCAGTTCGTCATGCTACGGCGAAGCTCGCACACAACAACGCCTACGTATCTCTTGCAGCACCTCTTTGCCGTCGTTGCTCAACGACTAGTCGGAGACGAAGATGACCGAAGCCTCGGCCTTAGAGCTAGCACCAATGGAAAAACACACACGCTGCACGCACACGAGCACGTACGGAGTGCCCATGACGTGGTGCGTCCCCAGTCGCCTCTACTCCTTCTGCGCACGTTGTCTATCAAGGCGGCTGCATGCCTAATGATGATGTGGGTGAGATCTTCTAGCCTTCTCACCTTCTTGGCCCAACAAAAAACCCTCCCCCCTCCCACGTGCGCTTCCCGCCCGGCGCCAGCTGAGCCCGCCGCTCCACATTGATGGCAAGTCAGGGTGACGCGACCTGTCACTGCTTTCGCATTGAAGCGGCGCGCTGACAGAGGGCACCGCCCGCTGCACACCCAGCATTTCAGACTACACAGTGGAGAGTAACTTTAGAGCAAGTACTACAATTAGATGACATAAGCAGGCTATAAGGATTTAAATATAGTATTTGTGCTTAGTTGAAGGAGAGAGAAGAGAAGTGGATTGTAAACTTCTAGCAGGTTGTAGCAGGAGCCCCAACATACTTTGTGAGACAAAAGGTGGGGCCATTATTAATGATATAGCATTAATACTAAAGGGACTAACAAACGCCTTAATTACTCCATTTTGTTTTGGGACAAACCTTGTTGGGGCTATTATTGACTTGGACGTGGGGTTTGGGGGCCAAAGGCCTACTATTATACTTGGTCTTACTCGCACGGCTGACCTCAGAACGGGTGGCGGACAGCCTGTCGGCATCCTCCGTCGGAGGAGCATCCGGCTCATGCCTTGTGTTCGCCTCCCCTTCCGGACCACGCGTTGGAGCATGGCTGGTGGAGGCTTGATTGGCAACCTCTCCGGACATTGTCCGGCAAGCGCTCTTTCTCCTGGAAAAGTTATGTGCGTTAATATACCTCCTAGGCATCCTTCCCTTAAAAACAGCGGTGCGCTGTACCGTTGCGGCGACATTTTGATTCGCGTCGCACTCCTTTTCCGCCTGCTGGGCCGAACTGACCCTTGCTGGTCAGCCGCCGCGGGTTCGGCTTCTCGCCTTGAAGGCACCTCCTGCAAGACACCGTTGCTATACGGTGATCTGAAGTACGCAAGGACGAAGTAATGGTGTCAAAACTCCGGTCATAATTACCAGAGAAGTCGGACATAAACCGGGGTAGTCAACCGTAATGGTGACTAAAGCATTGTCCATGCTGAGTTGGTGGAACACCCCGTCAATTAGCTCCACCTTTATGTCTGGATCCTCTTCGGAGACCGGATCAAGGGATATTCCCGGATCCTTGGGCTGTGGAGCCGGACTGTGTATGCCCTCCACATCCCGGCGCAGTTCCTGCGTCAAAATCATAACGTAAGGCATTTAACTTCGAAAGCACAGGTCGGATGAATAAACATTCGCTTACCCAGCTCCGAGGGTTATTCATGGAGAACCCATTCAATGGGCTCGTCTGGAGGAAGTCCTCCTTCTCCCCCTTGTACAAGCCGGACAGGATCTTCACCAGATCCGCGGCCGATCCTGACCCCTTACGGCCATGACGGGTGGCGTCGTTCTCCCCGTTGAAATCCCACATGGGGTGGCCCCTATATTGGAGCGGCTGCACCCCTCGCATAATGCACGTGGCCATAATTCCAATCATGGTCAATCCGGAGTGGGCCAGTAACCTAATCCGGCCCATCAGATAATGGACGCTCCCATCATCCTCCTGTTGAGGGCTCCACGGGCGCCAACTCAGGCGTTTCTTCAAGGGAGCATTGCTGAACTCCGGGAGGCCGATCCGAACTGGATCCGGTAGAGGGGCGTCCTCCATGTAGAACAATTTCGAAGGCCAGTCTTCGGATGCCTTCTTCGGGGTGCCGGATAGATATTCGGTCCCGGCGATGCGCCATATTTCGGCTCCGCCCACTTGATATATCTACCCCTCGTGAGAACGGGGTATGAGGCAAAACAATCTCTTCCACAGCGCAAAATGGGGCTCGATGCCCAAGAACAGCTCGCAAAGAGCTACAAAGCCCGCGATGTGCAAAATGGAGGCAGGTGTAAGGTCGTGAAGCTGGAGTCCGTAGAACTCCAGGAGCCCCTGGAGAATCAGATGTATGGGAAATCCAAATCCCCTTATTAGATAAGGGACAAAGCATACCCGCTCTCCTTTGGAGGGGTTGGGGACGCTCTCCGGCTGCTTTCCACCCCTGAAGGTGGCCAGTCCGGCTCGAACCGGAACCATGAAGGCTGGGGGAAGATATCCCTCGGTTTGGAGCGCCACTAGCTCGTTGTGTGGAACTGAGCATCTTCCCCAATCTCCTGGCTTAGGGCTGGGAGCACGAGAGGAGGAGCCGCGTCGACTATCCATGATAGAGTGGATTTTTGTCAGAGGCGCTTCGATGAGTACTTGCGGGAGGAGAATGGTGTGAGTTGGATCTAGATCCTCGCCTCTCTTATAGGCAGCTCGTTCACACGGCTAGGGGGAAAAATGTAAAAATACCTTAGCTTTTCGCATTCATACGACACATGGAAGAAGGCCATTATTGGGCGTAGAAGTCAAGGAGCGCAACATTTATAAGGAAGTCGGACACTATTCGACAGGAACATGAAGTTTGAAGGAGAACCCGTCTTGCAACGCCGAAGACAATATACGCGCCGGACTCGTCGTCATTGAAGCCTGGTTCGGGGGCTACTGAGGGAGTCCTGGACTAGGGGGTGTCCGGATAGCCGAACTATCATCATCAGCCGGACTCCAAGACTACGAAGATAAAAGATTGAAGACTTCGTCCCGTGTCCGGATAGGACTTTCCTTGGCGTGGAAGGCAAGCTTGGCGATACGGATATGTAGATCTCCTACCATTGTAACCGACTCTGTGTAACCCTAGCCCTCTCCGGTGTCTATATAAACCGGATGGCTTTAGTCCGTAGGACGAACAATAATCATACCATAATAGTCCACGAAACGGGCCAGAATTGGCCAATACTATGAGAGTTGATGACCGACACGTAAGCGCACCTTGGGGTTCAATAACTATGGAAATCACTTCGTGACCGCAAAACGGTGAGTAATAGTCCATGAAACGGGCCAGAATCGTCAAAAACCGCGAGTGTTGATGTCTGACACGTAAACGCACCCCGGGGTTCGTTAATCATGGAAATCACTCTGGGACCCCAAAAAAGTGAGTAATAGTCCACAAAACGGGCCAGAATCGGCCAAAACTGTGACTGTTGATGACCGATATGTAAGCGCACCTTGGGGTTCAATAACTACGGAAATTGCTTTGAGATCCCAAAATGGTGAGTAATAGTCCACGAAACGGGTCAGAATTGGCCAAAACTGTGAGGGTTGACGACGGGCACGTAAACGCACCCCAGGGATCGTCAATCATAGAAATCACTCAGGGACCCCAAAACGGTGAGTAACAGTGCACAAAACGTACCAAAATGGGCCAAAATTGTGAGTGTTGATGACGGACACGTAAACGCATCCCAGTGTTTGTCAATCGTGGAAATCACTTCGAGACCCCAAAACTGAGTAATAGTCAGAGAAACGGGCCAGAATCGGCCCAATCTGCGAGTCTTGACGACCAGCACGTAAGCACATCTTGGGGTTCGACAAGCATGGAAATCGCTTTGGGACTGCAAAACGGTGAGTAATAGTCCATGAAAGAGCCCTGAATCGGTAAAACCTAGGGTTATTGATCAACTATACATAAACGCACCCCGGGGTTCTTCAATCATGGAAATCGCTCAGGGACCCAAAATCAGTGAGTAATAGTCCATGAAACGTGCCAAAATCGGCCAAAACTGCAAATGTTGATGACCGACACATAAACACAGCAGTGTTCGTCGGTCGTGGAAATCACTACGTGACCCCAAAACTGAGTAATAGTCCAAGAAACGGGCCAGAATCAGCCGAAACTGCGATTGTTGATGACCGATACGTAAGCGCACCATGGGGTTCGACATCCATGCAAATTGCTTTGGGACCCCAAAAATGTGAGTAATAGTCCATGAAACGGGCCAGAATCGACAAAAACCACGAGTGTTGATGACTGAAAGTTAAACGCACCACGGGGTTTGTTAATCGTGGAAATCACTCCGGGACCCCAAAACAATCAGTAATAGTCCATGAAACGGGCCAGAATTGGCCAATACTATGAGAGTTGATGACCGACACGTAAGCGCACCTTGGGATTCAACAACTATGGAAATCACTTCATGACCGCAAAACGGTGAGTAATAGTCCATGAAACGGGCCAGAATCGTCAAAAACCGCGAGTGTTGATGTCTGACACGTAAACGCACCCCGGGGTTCGTTAATCATGGAAATCACTCTGGGACCCCAAAAAAGTGAGTAATAGTCCACAAAACGGGCCTGAATCGGCCAAAACTGTCACTGTTGATGACCGAGATGTAAGCACACCTTGGGGTTCAATAACTATGGAAATCGCTTTGGGATCCCAAAATGGTGAGTAATAGTCCACGAAACGGGTCAGAATTCGCCAAAACTGTGAGGGTTGACGACGGGCACCTAAACGCACCACAGGGATCGTCAATCATGGTAATCGCTCTGGGACCCCAAAACGGTGAGTAACAGTGCACAAAACGTACCAGAATCGGCCAAAATTTTGAGTGTTGATGACCGACACGTAAACGCACCCCGTGTTCGTCAATCGTGGAAACCACTTCGGGACCCCAAAACTGAGTAATAGTCAGAGAAATGGGCCAGAATCGGCCCAATCTGCGAGTCTTGACGACCAGCACGTAAGCACATCTTGGGGTTCGACAAGCATGGAAATCGCTTTGGGACTGCAAAACGGTGAGTAATAGTCCATGAAAGAGGCCTGAATCGGTAAAACCTAGGGTTATTGATCAACGATACATAAACGCACCCCGGGTTTCGTCAATCATGAAAATCGCTCAGGGACCCAAAATCAGTGAGTAATAGTCCATGAAACGGGCCAAAATCGGCCAAAACTGCAAATGTTGATGACCAAAACATAAACACACCGGTGTTCGTCGGTCGTGGAAATCACTACGTGACCCCAAAACTGAGTAATAGTCCAACAAACGGGCCAGAATCGGCCGAAACTGCGATTGTTGATGACCGATACGTAAGCACATCTTGGGGTTCGACATCCATGGAAAGTGAGTAATAGTCCATGAAACGGGCCAGAATCGACAAAAACCACGAGTGTTGATGACCGACAGTTAAACGCACCATGGGGTTTGTTAATCGTGGAAATCACTCCGGGACCCCAAAATAGTCAGTAATAGTCCACGAAACGGGCCAAAATTGGCCAATACTATGAGAGTTGATGACCGACACGTAAGCGCACCTTGGGATTCAATAACTATGGAAATCGCTTCGTGACCGCAAAACGGTGAGTAATAATCCATGAAACGGGCCAGAATCGTCAAAACCCGCGAGTGTTGATGTCTGACATGTAAACGTACCCCGGGGTTCGTTAATCATGGAAATCACTCTGGGACCCCAAAAAAGTGAGTAATAGTCCACAAAACGGGCCTGAATCGGCCAAAACTGTGACTATTGATGACCGACATGTAAGCACACCTTGGGGTTCAATAACTATGGAAATCGCATTGAGATCCCAAAACGGTGAGTAATAGTCCACGAAACGGGTCAGAATTCGCCAAAACTGTGAGGGTTGACGACGGGCACGTAAACGCACCCCAAGGATCGTCAATCATGGTAATCGCTCTGGGACCCCAAAACGGTGAGTAACAGTGCACAAAACGTAACAGAATCGTCCAAAATTGTGAGTGTTGATGACGGACACGTAAACGCACCCAGTGTTCGTCAATCGTGGAAACCACTTCGGGACCCCAAAACTGAGTAATAGTCCAAGAAACGGGCCAGAATCGGCCCAATCTGCGAGTCTTGACGACCAGCACGTAAGCACATCTTGGGGTTCGACAAGCATGGAAATCGCTTTGGGACTGCAAAACGGTGAGTAATAGTCCATGAAAGAGGCCTGAATCGGTAAAACCTAGGGTTATTGATCAACGATACATAAACGCACCCCGGGTTTCGTCAATCATGAAAAACGCTCAGGGACCCAAAATCAGTGAGTAATAGTCCATGAAACGGCCCAAAATCGGCCAAAACTGCAAATGTTGATGACCGACACATAAACACACCGGTGTTCGTCGGTCGTGGAAATCACTACGTGACACCAAAATTGAGTAATAGTCCAAGAAACGGGCCAGAATCGGCCGAAACTGCGATTGTTGATGACCGATACGTAAGCGCACCTTGGGGTTCGACATCCATGAAAATTGCTTTGGGACCCTTAAAATGTGAGTAATAGTCCATGAAACGGGCCAGAATCGACAAAAACCACGAGTGTTGATGACCGACACTTAAACGCACCACGTGGTTTGTTAATCGTGGAAATCACTCTGGGACCCCAAAACAATCAGTAATAGTCCACGAAACGGGCCAGAATTGGCCAATACTATGAGAGTTGATGACCGACACGTAAGCGCACCTTGGGGTTCAATAACTATGGAAATCACTTCGTGACCGCAAAACGGTGAGTAATAGTCCATGAAACGGGCCAGAATCGTCAAAAACCGCGAGTGTTGATGTCTGACACGTAAACACACCCCGGGGTTCGTTAGTCATGGAAATCACTCTGGGACCCCAAAAAAGTGAGTAATAGTCCACAAAACGGGCCAGAATCGGCCAAAACTGTGACTGTTGATGACCGACATGTAAGCGCACCTTGGGGTTCAATAACTACGGAAATCGCTTTGAGATCCCAAAACGGTGAGTAATAGTCCACGAAACGGGTCAGAATTGGCCAAAACTGTGAGGGTTGATGACGGGCACGTAAACGCACCCCAAGGATCGTCAATCGTGGAAATCACTCTGGGACCCCAAAACAGTGAGTAATAGTGCAGAAAACGTACCAGAATGGGCCAAAATTGTGAGTGTTGATGACGGACACGTAAACGCACCCCGGTGTTCGTCAATCATGCAAATCACTTCGAGACTCCAAAACTGAGTAATAGTCAGAGAAACGGGCCAGAATCGGCCCAATCTGCGAGTCTTGATGACCAGCACGTAAGCACATCTTGGGGTTCGACAAGCATGGAAATCGCTTTGGGACTGCAAAACGGTGAGTAATAGTCCATGAAAGAGCCCTGAATCGGTAAAACCTAGGGTTATTGATCAATGATACATAAACGCACCCCGGGTTTCGTCAATCATGAAAATCGCTCAGGGACCCAAAATCAGTGAGTAATAGTCCATGAAACGGGCCAAAATAGGCCAAAACTGCAAATGTTGATGACCGACACATAAACACACCGGTGTTCGTCGGTCGTGGAAATCACCCCGTGACCCCAAAATTGAGTAATAGTCCAAGAAACGGGCCAGAATCGGCCGAAACTGCGTTTGTTGATGACCTATACGTAAGCGCCCCTTGGGGTTCGACATCCATGAAAATTGCTTTGGGACCCCAAAAATGTGAGTAATAGTCCATGAAACGGGCCAGAATTGACAAAAACCACGAGTGTTGATGACCGACACTTAAACGCACAACGTGGTTTGTTAATTGTGGAAATCACTCCGGGACCCCAAAACAATCAGTAATAGTCCACGAAACGGGCCAGAATTGGCCAATACTATGAGAGTTGATGACCGACACGTAAGCGCACCTTGGGGTTCAATAACTATGGAAATCACTTTGTGACCGCAAAACGGTGAGTAATAGTCCATGAAACGGGCCAGAATCGTCAAAAACCGCGAGTGTTGATGTCTGACACGTAAACACACCCCGGGGTTCGTTAATCATGGAAATCACTCTAGGACCCCAAAAAAGTGAGTAATAGTCCACAAAACGGGCCAGAATCGGCCAAAACTGTGACTGTTGATGACCGACATGTAAGCGCACATTGGGGTTCAATAACTACGGAAATCGCTTTGAGATCCCAAAACGGTGAGTAATAGTCCACGAAACGGGTCAGAATTGGCCAAAACTGTGAGGGTTGACGACGGGCACGTAAACGCACCCCAGGGATCGTCAATCATGGAAATCACTCTGGGACCCCAAAACGGTGAGTAATAGTGCACAAAATGTACCAGAATGGGCCAAAATTGTGAGTGTTGATGACGGACACGTAAACGCACCCCGGTGTTCGTCAATCGTGGAAATCACTTCGAGACCCCAAAACTGAGTAATAGTCAGAGAAACGGGCCAGAATCGGCCCAATCTGCGAGTCTTGATGACCAGCACGTAAGCACATCTTGGGGTTCGACAAGAATGGAAATCACTTTGGGACTGCAAAACGGTGAGTAATACTCCATTAAAGAGCCCTGAATCGGTAAAACCTAGGGTTATTGATCAACGATACATAAACGCACCCCGAGGTTCTTCAATCATGGAAATCGCTCAGGGACCCGAAATCAGTGAGTAATAGTCCAAGAAACGGGCCAGAATCAGCTGAAACTGCGATTGTTGATGACCGATACGTAAGCGCACCATGGGGTTCGACATCCATGCAAATTGCTTTGGGACCCCAAAAATGTGAGTAATAGTCCATGAAACGGGCCAGAATCGACAAAAACCACGAGTGTTGATGACTGATAGTTAAACACACCACGGGGTTTGTTAATCGTGGAAATCACTCCGGGACCCCAAAACAATCAGTAATAGTCCATGAAATGGGCCAGAATTGGCCAATACTATGAGAGTTGATGACCGACACGTAAGCGCACCCTGGGATTCAACAACTATGGAAATCACTTCATGACCGCAAAACGGTGAGTAATAGTCCATGAAACGGGCCAGAATCGTCAAAAACCGCGAGTGTTGATGTCTGACACGTAAACGCACCCCGGGGTTCGTTAATCATGGAAATCACTGTGGGACCCCAAAAAAGTGAGTAATAGTCCACAAAACGGGCCTGAATCGGCCAAAACTGTCACTGTTGATGACCGAGATGTAAGCACACCTTGGGGTTCAATAACTATGGAAATCGCTTTGGGATCGCAAAATGGTGAGTAATAGTCCACGAAACGGGTCAGAATTCGCCAAAACTGTGAGGGTTGACGACGGGCACCTAAACGCACCCCAGGGATCGTCAATCATGGTAATCGCTCTGGGACCCCAAAGCGGTGAGTAACAGTGCACAAAACATACCAGAATCGGCCAAAATTGTGAGTGTTGATGACCGACACGTAAACGCACCCCGTGTTCGTCAATCGTGGAAACCACTTCGGGACCCCAAAACTGAGTAATAATCAGAGAAACCGGCCAGAATCGGCCCAATCTGCGAGTCTTGACGACCAGCACGTAAGCACATCTTGGGGTTCGACAAGCATGGAAATCGCTTTGGGACTGCAAAACGGTGAGTAAGAGTCCATGAAAGAGGCCTGAATCGGTAAAACCTAGGTTATTATTCAACGATACATAAACGCACCCCGCGTTTCGTCGATCATGAAAATCGCTTAGGGACCCGAAATCAGTGAGTAATAGTCCATGAAACGGGCCAAAATCGGCCAAAACTGCAAATGTTGATGACCGACACATAAACACACCGGTGTTCGTCAGTCGTGGAAATCACTACGTGACCCCAAAACTGAGTAATAGTCCAAGAAACGGGCCAGAATCAGCCGAAACTGCGATTGTTGATGATCGATACGTAAGCGCACCTTGGGGTTCGACATCCATGGAAAGTGAGTAATAGTCCATGAAACGGGCCAGAATCGACAAAAACCACGAGTGTTGATGACCGACAGTTAAACGCACCACGGGGTTTGTTAATCGTGGAAATCACTCCGGGACCCCAAAACAGTCAGTAATAGTCCACGAAACGGGCCAAAATTGGCCAATACTATGAGAGTTGATGACCGACACGTAAGTGCACCTTGGGATTCAATAACTATGGAAATCGCTTCGTGACCGCAAAACGGTGAGTAATAATCCATGAAACGGGCCAGAATCGTCAAAACCCGCGAGTGTTGATGTTTGACACGTAAACGTACCCAGGGTTCGTTAATCATGGAAATCACTCTGGGACCCCAAAAAAGTGAGTAATAGTCCACAAAACGGGCCTGAATCGGCCAAAACTGTGACTATTGATGACCGACATGTAAGCACATCTTGGGGTTCAATAACTATGGAAATCGCATTGAGATCCCAAAACGGTGAGTAATAGTCCACGAAACGGGTCAGAATTCGCCAAAACTGTGAGGGTTGACGACGGGCACGTAAACGCACCGCAGGGATCGTCAATCATGGTAATCGCTCTGGGACCCCAAAACGGTGAGTAACAGTGCACAAAACGTAACAGAATCGTCCAAAATTGTGAGTGTTGATGACGGACACGTAAACGCACCCAGTGTTCGTCAATCGTGGAAACCACTTCGGGACCCCAAAACTGAGTAATAGTCCAAGAAACGGGCCAGAATCGGCCCAATCTGCGAGTCTTGACGACCAGCACGTAAGCACATCTTGGGGTTCGACAAGCATGGAAATCGCTTTGGGACTGCAAAACGGTCAGTAATAGTCCATGAAAGAGGCCTGAATCGGTAAAACCTAGGGTTATTGATCAACGATACATAAACGCACCCCGGGTTTCGTCAATCATGAAAATCGCTCAGGGACCCAAAATCAGTGAGTAATAGTCCATGAAACGGGCCAAAATCGGCCAAAACTGCAAATGTTGATGACCAAAACATAAACACACCGGTGTTCGTCGGTCGTGGAAATCACTACGTGACCCCAAAATTGAGTAATAGTCCAAGAAACGGGCCAGAATCGGCCGAAACTGCGATTGTTGATGACCGATACGTAAGCGCACCTTGGGGTTCGACATCCATGAAAATTGCTTTGGGACCCCAAAAATGTGAGTAATAGTCCATGAAA
>NC_057807.1:1786174-1787459 GCF_018294505.1 Triticum aestivum
CCGACACATAAACACACCGGTGTTCGTCGGTCGTGGAAATCACCCCGTGACCCCAAAATTGAGTAATAGTCCAAGAAACGGGCCAGAATCGGCCGAAACTGCGTTTGTTGATGACCTATACGTAAGCGCCCCTTGGGGTTCGACATCCATGAAAATTGCTTTGGGACCCCAAAAATGTGAGTAATAGTCCACGAAACGGGCCAGAATCGACAAAAACCACGAGTGTTGATGACCGACACTTAAACGCACCACGTGGTTTGTTAATTGTGGAAATCACTCCGGGACCCCAAAACAATCAGTAATAGTCCATGAAACGGGCCAGAATTGGCCAATACTATGAGAGTTGATGACCGACACGTAAGCGCACCTTGGGGTTCAATAACTATGGAAATCACTTCGTGACCGCAAAACGGTGAGTAATAGTCCATGAAACGGGCCAGAATCGTCAAAAACCGCGAGTGTTGATGTCTGACACGTAAACACACCCCGGGGTTCGTTAATCATGGAAATCACTCTAGGACCCCAAAAAAGTGAGTAATAGTCCACAAAACGGGCCAGAATCGGCCAAAACTGTGACTGTTGATGACCGACATGTAAGCGCACCTTGGGGTTCAATAACTACGGAAATCGCTTTGAGATCCCAAAACGGTGAGTAATAGTCCACGAAACGGGTCAGAATTGGCCAAAACTGTGAGGGTTGACGACGGGCACATAAACGCACCCCAGGGATCGTCAATCATGGAAATCACTCTGGGACCCCAAAACGGTGAGTAATAGTGCACAAAACGTACCAGAATGGGCCAAAATTGTGAGTGTTGATGACGGACACGTAAACGCACCCCGCTGTTCGTCAATCGTGGAAATCACTTCGAGACCCCAAAACTGAGTAATAGTCAGAGAAACGGGCCAGAATCGGCCCAATCTGCGAGTCTTGATGACCAGCACGTAAGCACATCTTGGGGTTCGACAAGAATGGAAATCGCTTTGGGACTGCAAAACGGTGAGTAATAGTCCATTAAAGAGCCCTGAATCGGTAAAACCTAGGGTTATTGATCAACGATACATAAACGCACCCCGAGGTTCTTCAATCATGGAAATCGCTCAGGGACCCGAAATCAGTGAGTAATAGTCCATGAAACGTGCCAAAATCGGCCAAAACTGCAAATGTTGATGACCGACACATAAACACACCGGTGTTCGTCGGTCGTGGAAATCACTACGTGACCCCAAAACTGAGTAATAGTCCAAGAAACAGGCCAGAATCAGCTGAAGCTGCGATTGTTGA
>NC_057807.1:1787469-1787947 GCF_018294505.1 Triticum aestivum
GTGAGTAATAGTCCATGAAACGGGCCAGAATCGACAAAAACCACGAGTGTTGATGACCGACAGTTAAACGCACCACGGGGTTTGTTAATCGTGGAAATCACTCTGGGACCCCAAAACAGTCAGTAATAGTCCACGAAACGGGCCAAAATTGGCCAATACTATGAGAGTTGATGACCGACACGTAAGCGCACCTTGGGATTCAATAACTATGGAAATCGCTTCGTGACCGCAAAATGGTGAGTAATAATCCATGAAACGGGCCAGAATCGTCAAAACCCGCGAGTGTTGATGTCTGACACGTAAACGTACCCCAGGGTACGTTAATCATGGAAATCACTCTGGGACCCCAAAAAAGTGAGTAATAGTCCACAAAACGGGCCTGAATCGGCCAAAACTGTGACTATTGATGACCGACATGTAAGCACATCTTGGGGTTCAATAACTATGGAAATCGCATTGAGATCCCAAAACGGTGAGT
>NC_057807.1:1787957-1789842 GCF_018294505.1 Triticum aestivum
AAATCGCTCAGGGACCCGAAATCAGTGAGTAATAGTCCATGAAACGTGCCAAAATCGGCCAAAACTGCAAATGTTGATGACCGACACATAAACACACCGGTGTTCGTCGGTCGTGGAAATCACTACGTGACCCCAAAACTGAGTAATAGTCCAAGAAACAGGCCAGAATCAGCTGAAGCTGCGATTGTTGATGACCGATACGTAAGCGCACCATGGGGTTCGACATCCATGCAAATTGCTTTGGGACCCCAAAAATGTGAGTAATAGTCCATGAAACGGGCCAGAATCGACAAAAACCACGAGTGTTGATGACTGATAGTTAAACGCTCCACGGGGTTTGTTAATCGTGGAAATCACTCCGGGACCCCAAAACAATCAGTAATAGTCCATGAAACGGGCCAGAATTGGCCAATACTATGAGAATTGATGACCGACACGTAAGCGCACCCTGGGATTCTACAACTATGGAAATCACTTCATGACCGCAAAACGGTGAGTAATAGTCCATGAAACGGGCCAGAATCGTCAAAAACCGCGAGTGTTGATGTCTGACACGTAAACGCACCCCGGGGTTCGTTAATCATGGAAATCACTTTGGGACCCCAAAAAAGTGAGTAATAGTCCACAAAACGGGCCTGAATCGGCCAAAACTGTCACTGTTGATGACCGAGATGTAAGCACACCTTGGGGTTCAATAACTATGGAAATCGCTTTGGGATCCCAAAATGGTGAGTAATAGTCCACGAAACGGGTCAGAATTCGCCAAAACTGTGAGGGTTGACGACGGGCACCTAAATGCACCCCAGGGATCGTCAATCATGGTAATCGCCCTGGGACCCCAAAACGGTGAGTAACAGTGCACAAAACGTACCAGAATCGGCCAAAATTGTGAGTGTTGATGACCGACACGTAAACGCACCCCGTGTTCGTCAATCGTGGAAACCACTTCGGGACCCCAAAACTGAGTAATAGTCAGACAAACCGGCCAGAATCGGCCCAATCTGCGAGTCTTGACGACCAGCACGTAGGCACATCTTGGGGTTCGACAAGCATGGAAATCGCTTTGGGACTGCAAAACGGTGAGTAATAGTCCATGAAAGAGGCCTGAATCGGTAAAACCTAGGTTATTATTCAACAATACATAAACGCACCCCGCGTTTCGTCGATCATGAAAATCGCTTAGGGACCCGAAATCAGTGAGTAATAGTCCATGAAACGGGCCAAAATCGGCCAAAACTGCAAATGTTGATGACCGACACATAAACACACCGGTGTTCGTCAGTCGTGGAAATCACTACGTGACCCCAAAACTGAGTAATAGTCCAAGAAACGGGCCAGAATCAGCCGAAACTGCGATTGTTGATGATCGATACGTAAGCGCACCTTGGGGTTCGACATCCATGGAAAGTGAGTAATAGTCCATGAAACGGGCCAGAATCGACAAAAACCACGAGTGTTGATGACCGACAGTTAAACGCACCACGGGGTTTGTTAATCGTGGAAATCACTCTGGGACCCCAAAACAGTCAGTAATAGTCCACGAAACGGGCCAAAATTGGCCAATACTATGAGAGTTGATGACCGACACGTAAGCGCACCTTGGGATTCAATAACTATGGAAATCGCTTCGTGACCGCAAAATGGTGAGTAATAATCCATGAAACGGGCCAGAATCGTCAAAACCCGCGAGTGTTGATGTCTGACACGTAAACGTACCCCAGGGTACGTTAATCATGGAAATCACTCTGGGACCCCAAAAAAGTGAGTAATAGTCCACAAAACGGGCCTGAATCGGCCAAAACTGTGACTATTGATGACCGACATGTAAGCACATCTTGGGGTTCAATAACTATGGAAATCGCATTGAGATCCCAAAACGGTGAGT
>NC_057807.1:1795989-1800875 GCF_018294505.1 Triticum aestivum
AGCGCACCTTGGGGGTTCAATAACTATGGAAATCACTTCGTGACCGCAAAACGGTGAGTAATAGTCCATGAAACGGGCCAGAATCGTCAAAAACCGCGAGTGTTGATGTCTGACACGTAAACACACCCCGGGGTTCGTTAATCATGGAAATCACTCTAGGACCCCAAAAAAGTGAGTAATAGTCCACAAAACGGGCCAGAATCGGCCAAAACTGTGACTGTTGATGACCGACATGTAAGCGAACCTTGGGGTTCAATAACTACGGAAATCGCTTTGAGATCCCAAAACGGTGAGTAATAGTCCACGAAACGGGTCAGAATTGGCCAAAACTGTGAGGGTTGACGACGGGCACGTAAACGCACCCCAGGGATCGTCAATCATGGAAATCACTCTGGGACCCCAAAACGGTGAGTAATAGTGCACAAAACGTACCAGAATGGGCCAAAATTGTGAGTGTTGATGATGGACACGTAAACGCACCCCGGTGTTCGTCAATCGTGGAAATCACTTCGAGACCCCAAAACTGAGTAATAGTCAGAGAAACGGGCCAGAATCGGCCCAATCTGCGAGTCTTGATGACCAGCACGTAAGCACATCTCGGGGTTCGACAAGCATGGAAATCGCTTTGGGACTGCAAAACGGTGAGTAATAGTCCATGAAAGAGCCCTGAATCGGTAAAACCTAGGGTTATTGATCAATGATACATAAACGCACCCCGGGTTTCGTCAATCATGAAAATCGGTCAGGGACCCAAAATCAGTGAGTAATAGTCCATGAAACGGGCCAAAATCGGCCAAAACTGCAAGTGTTGATGACCGACACATAAACACACCGGTGTTCGTCGGTCGTGGAAATCACTACGTGACCCCAAAATTGAGTAATAGTCCAAGAAACGGGCCAGAATCGACCGAAACTCCGTTTGTTGATGACCGATACGTAAGCGCACCTTGGGGTTCGACAGCCATGAAAATTGCTATGGGACCCCAAAAATGTGAGTAATAGTCCATGAAACGGGCCAGAATCGACAAAAACCACGAGTGTTGATAACCGACACTTAAACGCACCACGTGGTTTGTTAATCGTGGAAATCACTCCGGGACCCCAAAACAATCAGTAATAGTCCACGAAACGGGCCAGAATTGGCCAATACTATGAGAGTTGATGACCGACACGTAAGCGCACCTTGGGGGTTCAATAACTATGGAAATCACTTCGTGACCGCAAAACGGTGAGTAATAGTCCATGAAACGGGCCAGAATCGTCAAAAACCACGAGTGTTGATGTCTGACACGTAAACACACCCCGGGGTTCGTTAATCATGGAAATCACTCTAGGACCCCAAAAAAGTGAGTAATAGTCCACAAAACGGGCCAGAATCGGCCAAAACTGTGACTGTTGATGACCGACATGTAAGCGAACCTTGGGGTTCAATAACTACGGAAATCGCTTTGAGATCCCAAAAAGGTGAGTAATAGTCCACGAAACGGGTCAGAATTGGCCAAAACTGTGAGGGTTGACGACGGGCACGTAAACGCACCCCAGGGATCGTCAATCATGGAAATCACTCTGGGACCCCAAAACGGTGAGTAATAGTGCACAAAACGTACCAGAATGGGCCAAAATTGTGAGTGTTGATGACGGACACGTAAACGCACCCCGGTGTTCGTCAATCGTGGAAATCACTTCGAGACCCCAAAACTGAGTAATAGTCAGAGAAACGGGCCAGAATCGGCCCAATCTGCGAGTCTTGATGACCAGCACGTAAGCACATCTTGGGGTTCGACAAGCATGGAAATCGCTTTGGGACTGCAAAACGGTGAGTAATAGTCCATGAAAGAGCCCTGAATCGGTAAAACCTAGGGTTATTGATCAACGATACATAAACGCACCCCGGGGTTCTTCAATCATGGAAATCGGTCAGGGACCCGAAATCAGTGAGTAATAGTCCATGAAACGGGCCAAAATCGGCCAAAACTACAAATGTTGATGACCGACACATAAACACACCGGTGTTCGTCGGTCGTGAAAATCACTACGTGACCCCAAAATTGAGTAATAGTCCAAGAAACGGGCCAGAATCGGCCGAAACTGCGATTGTTGATGACCGATACGTAAGCGCACCTTGGGGTTCGACATCCATGAAAATTGCTTTGGGACCCCAAAAATGTGAGTAATAGTCCATGAAACGGGCCAGACTCGACAAAAGCCACGAGTGTTGATGACCGACACTTAAACGCACCACGTGGTTTGTTAATCGTGGAAATCACTCCGGGACCCCAAAACAATCAGTAATAGTCCACGAAACGGGCCAGAATTGGCCAATACTATGAGAGTTGATGACCGACACGTAAGCGCACCTTGGGGGTTCAATAACTATGGAAATCACTTCGTGACCGCAAAACGGTGAGTAATAGTCCATGAAACGGGCCAGAATCGTCAAAAACCGCGAGTGTTGATGTCTGACACGTAAACACACCCCGGGGTTCGTTAATCATGGAAATCACTCTAGGACCCCAAAAAAGTGAGTAATAGTCCACAAAATGGGCCAGAATCGGCCAAAACTGTGACTGTTGATGACCGACATGTAAGCGCACCTTGGGGTTCAATAACTACGGAAATCGCTTTGAGATCCCAAAACGGTGAGTAATAGTCCACGAAACGGGTCAGGATTGGCCAAAACTGTGAGGGTTGACGATGGGCACGTAAACGCACCCCAGGGATCGTCAATCATGGAAATCATTCTGGGACCCCAAAACGGTGAGTAATAGTGCACAAAACGTACCAGAATGGGCCAAAATTGTGAGTGTTGATGACGGACACGTAAACGCACCCCGGTGTTCGTCAATCGTGGAAATCACTTCGAGACCCCAAAACTGAGTAATAGTCAGAGAAACGGGCCAGAATCGGCCCAATCTGCGAGTCTTGATGACCAGCACGTAAGCACATCTTGGGGTTCGACAAGCATGGAAATCGCTTTGGGACTGCAAAACGGTGAGTAATAGTCCATGAAAGAGCCCTGAATCGGTAAAACCTAGGGTTATTGATCAATGATACATAAACGCACCCCGGGTTTTGTCAATCATGAAAATTGCTCAGGGACCCAAAATCAGTGAGTAATAGTCCATGAAACGGGCCAAAATCGGCCATAACTGCAAGTGTTGATGACCGACACATAAACACACCGGTGCTCGTCGGTCGTGGAAATCACTACGTGACCCCAAAATTGAGTAATAGTCCAAGAAACGGGCCAGAATCGGCCGAAACTGCGTTTGTTGATGACCGATACGTAAGCGCACCTTGGGGTTCGACATCCATGAAAATTGCTATGGGACCCCAAAAATGTGAGTAATAGTCCATGAAACGGGCCAGAATCGACAAAAACCACGAGTGTTGATAACCGACACTTAAACGCACCACGTGGTTTGTTAATCGTGGAAATCACTCCGGGACCCCAAAACAATCAGTAATAGTCCACGAAACGGGCCAGAATTGGCCAATACTATGAGAGTTGATGACCGACACGTAAGCACACCTTGGGGGTTCAATAACTATGGAAATCACTTCGTGACCGCAAAACGGTGAGTAATAGTCCATGAAACGGGCCAGAATCGTCAAAAACCGCGAGTGTTGATGTTTGACACGTAAACACACCCCGGGGTTCGTTAATCATGGAAATCACTCTAGGACCCCAAAAAAGTGAGTAATAGTCCAGAAAACGGGCCAGAATCGGCCAAAACTGTGACTGTTGATGACCGACATGTAAGCGCACCTTGGGGTTCAATAACTACGGAAATCGCTTTGAGATCCCAAAACGGTGAGTAATAGTCCACGAAACGGGTCAGAATTGGCCAAAACTGTGAGGGTTGACGACGGGCACGTAAACGCACCCCAGGGATCGTCAATCATGGAAATCACTCTGGGACCCCAAAACGGTGAGTAATAGTGCACAAAACGTACCAGAATGGGCCAAAATTGTGAGTGTTGATGACGGACACGTAAACGCACCCCGGTGTTCGTCAATCGTGGAAATCACTTCGAGACCCCAAAACTGAGTAATAGTCAGAGAAACGGGCCAGAATCGGCCCAATCTGCGAGTCTTGATGACCAGCACGTAAGCACATCTTGGGGTTCGACAAGCATGGAAATCGCTTTGGGACTGCAAAACGGTGAGTAATAGTCCATGAAAGAGCCCTGAATCGGTAAAACCTAGGGTTATTGATCAACGATACATAAACGCACCCCGGGGTTCTTCAATCATGGAAATCGGTCAGGGACCCGAAATCAGTGAGTAATAGTCCATGAAACGGGCCAAAATCGGCCAAAACTACAAATGTTGATGACCGACACATAAACACACCGGTGTTCGTCGGTCGTGAAAATCACTACGTGACCCCAAAATTGAGTAATAGTCCAAGAAACGGGCCAGAATCGGCCGAAACTGCGATTGTTGATGACCGATACGTAAGCGCACCTTGGGGTTCGACATCCATGAAAATTGCTTTGGGACCCCAAAAATGTGAGTAATAGTCCATGAAACGGGCCAGACTCGACAAAAGCCACGAGTGTTGATGACCGACACTTAAACGCACCACGTGGTTTGTTAATCGTGGAAATCACTCCGGGACCCCAAAACAATCAGTAATAGTCCACGAAACGGGCCAGAATTGGCCAATACTATGAGAGTTGATGACCGACACGTAAGCGCACCTTGGGGGTTCAATAACTATGGAAATCACTTCGTGACCGCAAAACGGTGAGTAATAGTCCATGAAACGGGCCAGAATCGTCAAAAACCGCGAGTGTTGATGTCTGACACGTAAACACACCCCGGGGTTCGTTAATCATGGAAATCACTCTAGGACCCCAAAAAAGTGAGTAATAGTCCA
>NC_057807.1:1803802-1827746 GCF_018294505.1 Triticum aestivum
GGGCCAGAATCGGCCAAAACTGTGACTGTTGATGACCGACATGTAAGCGCACCTTGGGGTTCAATAACTACGGAAATCGCTTTGAGATCCCAAAACGGTGAGTAATAGTCCACGAAACGGGTCAGAATTGGCCAAAACTGTGAGGGTTGACGACGGGCACGTAAACGCACCCCAGGGATCGTCAATCATGGAAATCACTCTGGGACCCCAAAACGGTGAGTAATAGTGCACAAAACGTACCAGAATGGGCCAAAATTGTGAGTGTTGATGACGGACACGTAAACGCACCCCGGTGTTCGTCAATCGTGGAAATCACTTCGAGACCCCAAAACTGAGTAATAGTCAGAGAAACGGGCCAGAATCGGCCCAATCTGCGAGTCTTGATGACCAGCACGTAAGCACATCTTGGGGTTCGACAAGCATGGAAATCGCTTTGGGACTGCAAAACAGTGAGTAATAGTCCATGAAAGAGCCCTGAATCGGTAAAACCTAGGGTTATTGATCAACGATACATAAACGCACCCCGGGGTTCTTCAATCATGGAAATCGGTCAGGGACCCGAAATCAGTGAGTAATAGTCCATGAAACGGGCCAAAATCGGCCAAAACTGCAAATGTTGATGACCGACACATAAACACACCGGTGTTCGTCGGTCGTGAAAATCACTACGTGACCCCAAAATTGAGTAATAGTCCAAGAAATGGGCCAGAATCGGCCGAAACTGCGATTGTTGATGACCGATACGTAAGCGCACCTTGGGGTTCGACATCCATGAAAATTGCTTTGGGACCCCAAAAATGTGAGTAATAGTCCATGAAACGGGCCAGAATCGACAAAAACCACGAGTGTTGATGACCGACACTTAAACGCAGCACGTGGTTTGTTAATCGTGGAAATCACTCTGGGACCCCAAAATAATCAGTAATAGTCCACGAAACGGGCCAGAATTGGCCAATACTATGAGAGTTGATGACCGACACGTAAGCGCACCTTGGGGTTCAATAACTATGGAAATCACTTCGTGACCGCAAAACGGTGAGTAATAGTCCATGAAACGGGCGAGAATCGTCAAAACCCGCAAGTGTTGATGTCTGACACGTAAACGCACCCCGGGGTTCGTTAATCATGGAAATCACTCTGGGACCCCAAAAAAGTGAGTAATAGTCCACAAAACGGGCCTGAATTGGCCAAAACTGTCACTATTGATGACCGACATGTAAGCACACCTTGGGGTTCAATAACTATGGAAATCGCTTTGGGATCCCAAAATGGTGAGTAATAGTCCACGAAACGGGTCAGAATTCGCCAAAACTGTGAGGGTTGACGACGGGCACCTAAACGCACCCCAGGGATCGTCAATCATGGTAATCGCTTTGGAACCCCAAAACGGTGAGTAACAGTGCACAAAACGTACCAGAATCGGCCAAAATTGTGAGTGTTGATGACCGACACGTAAACGCACCCCGTATTCGTCAATCGTGGAGACCACTTCGGGACCCCAAAACTGAGTAATAGTCAGAGAAACGGGCCAGAATCGGCCCAATCTGCGAGTCTTGACGACCAGCACGTAAGCACATCTTGGGGTTCGACAAGCATGGAAATCGCTTTGGGACTGCAAAACGGTGAGTAATAGTCCATGAAAGAGGCCCGAATCGGTAAAACCTAGGGTTATTGATCAACGATACATAAACGCACCCCGCGTTTCGTCGATCATGAAAATCGCTTAGGGACCCGAAATCAGTGAGTAATAGTCCATGAAACGGGCCAAAATCGGCCAAAACTGCAAATGTTGATGACCGACACATAAACACACCGGTGCTCGTCAGTCGTGGAAATCCTTACGTGACCCCAAAACTGAGTAATAGTCCAAGAAACGGGCCAGAATCAGCCGAAACTGCGATTGTTGATGACCGATACGGAAGGGCACCTTGGGGTTCGACATCCATGGAAAGTGAGTAATAGTCCACGAAACGGGCCAGAATCGACAAAAACCACGAGTGTTGATGACCGACAGTTAAATGCACCACGGGGTTTGTTAATCGTGGAAATCACTCCGGGACCCCAAAACAATCAGTAATAGTCCATGAAACGGGCCAGAATTGGCCAATACTATGAGAGTTTTTGACCGACACGTAAGCGCACCTTGGGATTCAACAACTATGGAAATCACTTCATGACCGCAAAACGGTGAGTAATAGTCCATGAAACGGGCCAGAATCGTCAAAAACCGCGAGTGTTGATGTCTGACACGTAAACGCACCCCGGGGTTCGTTAATCATGGAAATCACTGTGGGACCCCAAAAATGTGAGTAATAGTCCACAAAACGGGCCTGAATCGGCCAAAACTGTCACTGTTGATGACCGAGATGTAAGCACACCTTGGGGTTCAATAACTATGGAAATCGCTTTGGGATCCCAAAATGGTGAGTAATAGTCCACGAAACTGGTTAGAATTCGCCAAAACTGTGAGGGTTGACGACGGGCACCTAAAAGCACCCCAGGGATCGTCAATCATGGTAATCGCTCTGGGACCCCAAAACGGTGAGTAACAGTGCACAAAACGTACCAGAATCAGCCAAAATTGTGAGTGTTGATGACCGACACGTAAACGCACCCCGTGTTCATCAATCGTGGAAACCACTTCGGGACCCCAAAACTGAGTAATAGTCAGAGAAACGGGCCAGAATCGGCCCAATCTGCGAGTCTTGACGACCAGCACGTAAACCCATGTTGGGGTTCGACAAGCATGGAAATCGCTTTGGGACTGCAAAACGGTGAGTAATAGTCCGTGAAAGAGGCCTGAATCGGTAAAACCTAGGGTTATTGATCAACGATACATAAACGCACCCCGCGTTTCGTCGATCATGAAAATCGCTTAGGGACCCGAAATCAGTGAGTAATAGTCCATTAAACGGGCCAAAATCGGCCAAAACTGCAAATGTTGATGACCGACGCATAAACACGCCGGTGTTCGTCAGTCGTGGAAATCACTACGTGACCCCAAAACTGAGTAATAGTCCAAGAAACGGGCCAGAATCAGCCGAAACTGCGATTGTTGATGACCGATACGTAAGTGCACCTTGGGGTTCGACATCCATGGAAAGTGAGTAATAGTCCATGAAACGGGCCAGAATCGACAAAAACCACGAGTGTTGATGACCGACAGTTAAACGCACCACGGGGTTTGTTAATCGTGGAAATCACTCCGGGACCCCAAAACAGTCAGTAATAGTCCACGAAACGGGCCAAAATTGGCCAATAATATGAGAGTTGATGACCGACATGTAAGGGCACCTTGGGATTAATTCACTATGGAAATCGCTTCGTGACCGCAAAACGGTGAGTAATAATCCATGAAACGGGCCAGAATCGTCAAAACCCGCGAGTGTTGATGTCTGACACGTAAACGTACCCCGGGGTTCGTTAATCATGGAAATCACTCTGGGACCACAAAAAAGTGAGTAATAGTCCACAAAACGGGCCTGAATCGGCCAAAACTGTGACTATTGATAACCGACATGTAAGCACACCTTGGGGTTCAATAACTATGGAAATCGCATTGAGATCCCAAAACGGTGAGTAATAGTCCACGAAACGGGTCAGAATTCGCCAAAACTGTGAGGGTTGACGACGGGCACGTAAACGCACCCCAGGGATCATCAATCATGGTAATCGCTCTGGGACCCCAGAACGATGAGTAACAGTGCACAAAACGTAATAGAATCGTCCAAAATTGTGAGTGTTGATGACGGACACGTAAACGCACCCAGTGTTCGTCAATCGTGGAAACCACTTCGGGACCCCAAAACTGAGTAATAGTCCAAGAAACGGGCCAGAATCGGCCCAATCTGCGAGTCTTGACGACCAGCACGTAAGCACATCTTGGGGTTCGACAAGCATGGAAATCGCTTTGGGAGTGCAAAACGGTGAGTAATAGTCCATGAAAGAGGCCTGAATCGGTAAAACCTAGGGTTATTGATCAACGATACATAAACGCATCCCGGGTTTCGTCAATCATGAAAATCGCTCAGGGACCCAAAATCAGTGAGTAATAGTCCATGAAACGGGCCAAAATTGGCCAAAACTGCAAATGTTGATGACCGACACATAAACACACCGGTGTTCGTCGGTCGTGGAAATCACTACGTGACCCCAAAATTGAGTAATAGTCCAAGAAACGGGCCAGAATCGGCCGAAACTACGATTGTTGATGACCGATACGTAAGCGCACCTTGGGGTTCGACATCCATGAAAATTGCTTTGGGACCCCAAAAATGTGAGTAATAGTCCATGAAACGGGCCAGAATCGACAAAAACCACGAGTGTTGATGACCGACACTTAAATGCACCACGTGGTTTGTTAATCGTGGAAATCACTCTGGGACCCCAAAACAATCAGTAATAGTCCACGAAACGGGCCAGAATCGGCCAATACTATGAGAGTTGATGACCGACACGTAAGCGCACCTTGGGGTTCAATAACTATGGAAATCACTTTGTGACCGCAAAACGGTGAGTAATAGTCCATGAAACGGGCCAGAATCGTCAAAAACCGCGAGTGTTGATGTCTGACACGTAAACGCACCCCGGGGTTCGTTAATCATGGAAATCACTCTGGGACCCCAAAAAAGTGAGTAATAGTCCACAAAACGGGCCTGAATCGGCCAAAACTGTCACTGTTGATGACCGACATGTAAGGACACCTTGGGGTTCAATAACTATGGAAATCGCTTTGGGATCCCAAAATGGTGAGTAATAGTCCACGAAACTGGTCAGAATTCGCCAAAACTGTGAGGGTTGACGACGGGCACCTAAAAGCACCCCAGGGATCGTCAATCATGGTAATCGCTCTGGGACCCCAAAACGGTGAGTAACAGTGCACAAAACGTACCAGAATCGGCCAAAATTGTGAGTGTTGATGACCGACACGTAAACGCACCCCGTGTTCATCAATCGTGGAAACCACTTCGGGACCCCAAAACTGAGTAATAGTCAGAGAAACGGGCCAGAATCGGCCCAATCTGCGAGTCTTGACGACCAGCACGTAAGCACATCTTGGGGTTCGACAAGCATGGAAATCGCTTTGGGACTGCAAAACGGTGAGTAGTAGTCCGTGAAAGAGGCCTGAATCGGTAAAACCTAGGGTTATTGATCAACGATACATAAACGCACCCCGCGTTTCGTCGATCATGAAAATCGCTTAGGGACCCGAAATCAGTGAGTAATAGTCCATGAAACGGGCCAAAATCGGCCAAAACTGCAAATGTTGATGACCGACGCATAAACACACCGGTGTTCGTCAGTCGTGGAAATCACTACGTGACCCCAAAACTGAGTAATAGTCCGAGAAACGGGCCAGAATCAGCAGAAACTGCGATTGTTGATGACCGATACGTAAGTGCACCTTGGGGTTCGACATCCATGGAAAGTGAGTAATAGTCCATGAAACGGGCCAGAATCGACAAAAACCACGAGTGTTGATGACCGACAGTTAAACGCACCACGGGGTTTGTTAATCGTGGAAATCACTCCGGGACCCCAAAACAGTCAGTAATAGTCCACGAAACGGGCCAAAATTGGCCAATACTATGAGAGTTGATGACCGACACGTAAGGGCACCTTGGGATTAATTCACTATGGAAATCGCTTCGTGACCGCAAAACGGTGAGTAATAATCCATGAAACGGGCCAGAATCGTCAAAACCCACGAGTGTTGATGTCTGACACGTAAACGTACCCCGGGGTTCGTTAATCATGGAAATCACTCTGGGACCCCAAAAAAGTGAGTAATAGTCCACAAAACGGGCCTGAATCGGCCAAAACTGTGACTATTGATAACCGACATGTAAGCACACCTTGGGGTTCAATAACTATGGAAATCACATTGAGATCCCAAAACGGTGAGTAATAGTCCACGAAACGGGTCAGAATTCGCCAAAACTGTGAGGGTTGACGACGGGCACGTAAACGCACCCCAGGGATCGTCAATCATGGTAATCGCTCTGGGACCCCAAAACGGTGAGTAACAGTGCACAAAACGTAATAGAATCGTCCAAAATTGTGAGTGTTGATGACGGACACGTAAACGCACCCAGTGTTCGTCAATCGTGGAAACCACTTCGGGACCCCAAAACTGAGTAATAGTCCAAGAAACGGGCCAGAATCGGCCCAATCTGCGAGTCTTGACGACCAGCACGTAAGCACATCTTGGGGTTCGACAAGCATGGAAATCGCTTTGTGACTGCAAAACGGTGAGTAATAGTCCATGAAAGAGGCCTGAATCGGTAAAACCTAGGGTTATTGATCAACGATACATAAACGCACCCCGGGTTTCGTCAATCATGAAAATCGCTCAGGGACCCAAAATCAGTGAGTAATAGTCCATGAAACGGGCCAAAATCGGCCAAAACTGCAAATGTTGATGACCGACACATAAACACACCGGTGTTCGTCGGTCGTGGAAATCACTACGTGACCCCAAAATTGAGTAATAGTCCAAGAAACGGGCCAGAATCGGCCGAAACTGTGATTGTTGATGACCGATACGTAAGCGCACCTTGGGGTTCGACATCCATGAAAATTGCTTTGGGACCCCAAAAATGTGAGTAATAGTCCATGAAACGGGCCAGAATCGACAAAAACCACGAGTGTTGATGACCGACACTTAAAGGCACCACGTGGTTTGTTAATCGTGGAAATCACTCCGGGACCCCAAAACAATCAGTAATAGTCCACGAAATGGGCCAGAATTGGCCAATACTATGAGAGTTGATGACCGACACGTAAGCGCACCTTGGGGTTCAATAACTATGGAAATCACTTTGTGACCGCAAAACGGTGAGTAATAGTCCATGAAACGGGCCAGAATCGTCAAAAACCGCGAGTGTTGATGTCTGACACGTAAACGCACCCCGGGGTTCGTTAATCATGGAAATCACTCTGGGACCCCAAAAAAGTGAGTAATAGTACACAAAACGGGCCAGAATCGGCCAAAACTGTGACTGTTGATGACCGACATGTAAGCGCACCTTGGGGTTCAATAAGTACGGAAATTGCTTTGAGATCCCAAAACGGTGAGTAATAGTCCACGAAACGGGTCAGAATTGGCCAAAACTGTGAGGGTTGACGACGGGCACGTAAACGCACCCCAGGGATCGTCAATCATGGAAATCACTCTGGGACCCCAAAACGGTGAGTAACAGTGCGCAAAACGTACCAGAATGGGCCAAAATTTTGAGTGTTGATGACGGACACGTAAACGCACCCCGGTGTTCGTCAATCGTGGAAATCACTTCGAGACCCCAAAACTGAGTAATAGTCAGAGAAACGGGCCAGAATCGGCCCAATCTGCGAGTCTTGACGACCAACACGTAAGCACATCTTGGGGTTCGACAAGCACGGAAATCGCTTTGGGGCTGCAAAACGGTGAGTAATAGTCCATGAAAGAGCCCTGAATCGGTAAAACCTAGGGTTATTGATCAACGATACATAAACGCACCCCGGGGTTCTTCATTCATGGAAATCGCTCAGGGACCCGAAATCAGTGAGTAATAGTCCATGAAACGGGCCAGAATCGTCAAAACCCGCGAGTGTTGATGTCTGACACGTAAACGCACCCCGGGGTTCGTTAATCATGGAAATCACTCTGGGACCCCAAAAAAGTGAGTAATAGTCCACAAAACGGGCCTGAATCGGCCAAAACTGTCACTGTTGATGACCGACATGTAAGCATACCTTGGGGTTCAATAACTATGGAAATCGCTTTGGGATCCCAAAATGGTGAGTAATAGTCCACGAAACGGGTCAGAATTCGCAAAAACTGTGAGGGTTGACGACGCGCACCTAAACGCACCCCAGGGATCGTCAATCATGGTAATCGCTTTGGAACCCCAAAACGGTGAGTAACAGTGCACAAAACGTACCAGAATCGGCCAAAATTGTGAGTGTTGATGACCGACACGTAAACGCACCCCGTATTCGTCAATCGTGGAAACCACTTCGGGACCCCAAAACTGAGTAATAGTCAGAGAAACGGGCCAGAATCGGCCCAATCTGCGAGTCTTGACGACCAGCACGTAAGCACATCTTGGGGTTCGACAAGCATGGAAATCGCTTTGGGACTGCAAAACGATGAGTAATAGTCCATGAAAGAGGCCTGAATCGGTAAAACCTAGGGTTATTGATCAACGATACATAAACGCACCCCGCGTTTCGTCGATCATGAAAATCGCTGAGGGACCCGAAATCAGTGAGTAATAGTCCATGAAACGGGCCAAAATCGGCCAAAACTGCAAATGTTGTTGACCGACACATAAACACACCGGTGTTCGTCAGTCGTGGAAATCACTACGTGACCCCAAAACTGAGTAATAGTCCAAGAAACGGGCCAGAATCAGCCGAAACTGCGATTGTTGATGACCGATACGTAAGGGCACCTTGGGGTTCGACATCCATGGAAAGTGAGTAATAGTCCACGAAACGGGCCAGAATCGACAAAAACCACGAGTGTTGATGACCGACAGTTAAACGCACCACGGGGTTTGTTAATCGTGGAAATCACTCCGGGACCCCAAACCAATCAGTAATCGTCCACGAAACGGGCCAGAATTGGCCAATACTATGAGAGTTTTTGACCGACACGTAAGCGCACCTTGGGATTCAACAACTATGGAAATCACTTCATGACCGCAAAACGGTGAGTAATAGTCCATGAAACAGGCCAGAATCGTCAAAAACCGCGAGTGTTGATGTCTGACACGTAAACGCACCCCGGGGTTCGTTAATCATGGAAATCACTCTGGGACCCCAAAAAAGTGAGTAATAGTCCACAAAACGGGCCTGAATCGGCCAAAACTGTCACTGTTGATGACCGAGATGTAAGCACACCTTGGGGTTCAATAACTATGGAAATCGCTTTGGGATCCCAAAATGGTGAGTAATAGTCCACGAAACGGGTCAGAATTCGCCAAAACTGTGAGGGTTGACGACGGGCACCTAAAAGCACCCCAGGGATCGTCAATCATGGTAATCGCTCTGGGACCCCAAAACGGTGAGTAACAGTGCACAAAACATACCAGAATCGGCCAAAATTGTGAGTGTTGATGACCGACACGTAAACGCACCCCGTGTTCATCAATTGTGGAAACCACTTCGGGACCCCAAAACTGAGTAATAGTCAGAGAAACGGGCCAGAATCGGCCCAATCTGCGAGTCTTGACGACCAGCACGTAAGCACATCTTGGGGTTCGACAAGCATGGAAATCGCTTTGGGACTGCAAAACGGTGAGTAATAGTCCATGAAAGAGGCCTGAATCGGTAAAACCTAGGGTTATTGATCAACGATACATAAACGCACCCCGCGTTTCGTCGATCATGAAAATCGCTTAGGGACCCGAAATCAGTGAGTAATAGTCCATGAAACGGGCCAAAATCGGCCAAAACTGCAAATGTTGATGACCGACACATAAACACACCGGTGTTCGTCAGTCGTGGAAATCACTACGTGACCCCAAAACTGAGTAATAGTCCAAGAAACGGGCCAGAGTCAGCCGAAACTGCGATTGTTGATGACCGATACGTAAGCGCACCTTGGGGTTCGACATCCATGGAAAGTGAGTAATAGTCCATGAAACGGGCCAGAATCGACAAAAACCACGAGTGTTGATGACCGACAGTTAAACGCACCACGGGGTTTGTTAATCGTGGAAATCACTTCGGGACCCCAAAACAGTCAGTAATAGTCCACGAAACGGGCCAAAATTGGCCAATACTATGAGAGTTGATGACCGACATGTAAGCGCACCTTGGGATTCAATAACTATGGAAATCGCTTCGTGACCGCAAAACGGTGAGTAATAATCCATGAAACGGGCCAGAATCGTCAAAACCCGCGAGTGTTGATGTCTGACACGTAAACGTACCCCGGGGTTCCTTAATCATGGAAATCACTCTGGGACCCCAAAAAAGTGAGTAATAGTCCACAAAACGGGCCTGAATCGGCCAAAACTCTGACTATTGATAACCGACATGTAAGCACACCTTGGGGTTCAATAACTATGGAAATCGCATTGAGATCCCAAAACGGTGAGTAATAGTCCACGAAACGGGTCAGAACTCGCCAAAACTGTGAGGGTTGACGACGGGCACGTAAACGCACCCCAGGGATCGTCAATCATGGTAATCGCTCTGGGACCCCAAAACGGTGAGTAACAGTGCACAAAACGTAATAGAATCGTCCAAAATTGTGAGTGTTGATGACGGACACGGAAACGCACCCAGTGTTCGTCAATCGTGGAAACCACTTCGGGACCCCAAAACTGAGTAATAGTCCAAGAAACGGGCCAGAATCGGCCCAATCTGCGAGTCTTGACGACCAGCACGTAAGCACATCTTGGGGTTCGACAAGCATGGAAATCGCTTTGGGACTGCAAAACGGTAAGTAATAGTCCATGAAAGAGGCCTGAATCGGTAAAACCTAGGGTTATTGATCAACGATACATAAACGCACCGCGGGGTTCTTCAATCATGGAAATCGCTCAGGGACCCAAAATCAGTGAGTAATAGTCCATGAAACGGGCCAAAATCGGCCAAAACTGCAAATGTTGATGACCGACACATAAACACACCAGTGTTCGTCGGTCGTGAAAATCACTACGTGACCCCAAAATTGAGTAATAGTCCAAGAAACGGGCCAGAATCGGCCGAAACTGCGATTGTTGATGACTGATACGTAAGCGCACCTTGGGGTTCGACATCCATGAAAATTGCTTTGGGACCCCAAAAATGTGAGTAATAGTCCATGAAACGGGCCAGAATCGACAAAAGCCACGAGTGTTGATGACCGACACTTAAATGCACCACGTGGTTTGTTAATCGTGGAAATCACTCCGGGACCCCAAAACAATCAGTAATAGTCCACGAAACGGGCCAGAATTGGCCAATACTATGAGAGTTGATGACCGACACGTAAGCGCACCTTGGGGTTCAATAACTATGGAAATCACTTCGTGACCGCAAAACGGTGAGTAATAGTCCATGAAACGGGCCAGAATCGTCAAAAACCGTGAGTGTTGATGTCTGACACGTAAACGCACCCCGGGGTTCGTTAATCATGGAAATCACTCTGGGACCGCAAAAAAGTGAGTAATAGTCCACAAAACGGGCCAGAATCGGCCAAAACTGTGACTGTTGATGACCGACATGTAAGTGCACCTTGGGGTTCAATAACTACGGAAATTGCTTTGGGATCCCAAAACGGTGAGTAATAGTCCACGAAACGGGTCAGAATTGGCCAAACCTGTGAGGGTTGACGACGGGCACGTAAACGCACCCCAGGGATCGTCAATCATGGAAATCAGTCTGGGACCGCAAAACGGTGAGTAACAGTGCACAAAACGTACCAGAATGGGCCAAAATTGTGAGTGTTGATGACGGACACGTAAACGCACCCGGTGTTCGTCAATCGTGGAAATCACTTCGAGACCGCAAAACTGAGTAATAGTTAGAGAAACGGACCAGAATCGGCCCAATCTGTGAGTCTTGACGACTAGCACGTAAGCACATCTTGGGGTTCGACAAGCATGGAAATCGCTTTGGGACTGCAAAACGGTGAGTAATAGTCCATGAAAGAGCCCTGAATCGGTAAAACCTAGGGTTATTGATCAACGATACATAAACGCACCCGGGGTTCTTCAATCATGGAAATCGCTCAGGGACCCAAAATCAGTGAGTAATAGTCCATGAAACGTGCCAAAATCGGCCAAAACTGCAAATGTTGATGACCGACACATAAAGACACCGGTGTTCGTCGGTCGTGGAAATCACTATGTGACCCCAAAACTGAGTAATAGTCCAAGAAACGGGCCAGAATCAACCGAAACTGCGATTGTTGATGACCGATACGTAAGCGCACCATGGGGTTCGACATCCATGCAAATTGCTTTGGGACCCCAAAAATGTGAGTAATAGTCCATGAAACGGGCCAGAATCGACAAAAACCACGAGTGTTGATGACTGACAGTTAAACGCACCACGGGGTATGTTAATCGTGGAAATCACTCCGGGACCCCAAAACAATTAGTAATAGTCCATGAAACGGGCCAGAATTGGCCAATACTATGAGAGTTGATGACCGACACGTAAGCGCACCTTGGGATTCAACAACTATGGAAATCACTTCATGACCGCAAAACGGTGAGTAATAATCCATGAAACGGGCCAGAATCGTCAAAACCCGAGAGTGTTGATGTCTGACACGTAAACGCACCCCGGGGTTCGTTAATCATGGAAATCACTCTGGGACCCCAAAAAAGTGAGTAATAGTCCACAAAACGGGCCTAAATCGGCCAAAACTGCCACTGTTGATGACCGACATGTAAGCACACCTTGGGGTTCAATAACTATGGAAATTGCTTTGGGATCCCAAAATGGTGAGTAATAGTCCACGAAACGGGTCAGAATTCGCCAAAACTGTGAGGGTTGACGACGGGCACCTAAACGCACCCCAGGGATCGTCAATCATGGTAATCGCTCTGGAACCCCAAAACGGTGAGTAACGATGCACAAAACGTACCAGAATCGGCCAAAATTGTGAGTGTTGATGACCGACACGTAAACGCACCCCGTATTCGTCAATCGTGGAAACCACTTCGGGACCCCAAAACTGAGTAATAGTCAGAGAAACGGGCCAGAATCGGCCCAATCTGCGAGTCTTGACGACCAGCACTTAAGCACATCTTGGGGTTCGACAAGCATGGAAATCGCTTTGGGACTGCAAAACGGTGAGTAATAGTCCATGAAAGAGGCCTGAATCGGTAAAACCTAGGGTTATTGATCAACGATACATAAACGCACCCCGCGTTTCGTCGATCATGAAAATCGCTTAGGGACCCGAAATCAGTGAGTAATAGTCCATGAAACGGGCCAAAATCGGCAAAAACTGCAAATGTTGATGACCGACACATAAACACACCGGTGTTCGTCAGTCGTGGAAATCACTACGTGACTCCAAAACTGAGTAATAGTCCAAGAAACGGGCCAGAATCAGCCGAAACTGCGATTGTTGATGACCGATACATAAGCGCACCTTGGGGTTCGACATCCATGGAAAGTGAGTAATAGTCCACGAAACGGGCCAGAATCGACAAAACCACGAGTGTTGATGACCGACAGTTAAACGCACCATGGGGTTAGTTAATCGTGGAAATCACTTCGGGACCCCAAAACAGTCAGTAATAGTCCACGAAACGGGCCAGAATTGGCCAATACTATGAGAGTTGATGACCGACACGTAAGCGCACCTTGGGTTTCAATAACTATGGAAAATCGCTTCGTGACCGCAAAACGGTGAGTAATAATCCATGAAACGGGCCAGAATCGTCAAAACCCGCGAGTGTTGATGTCTGACACGTAAACGTACCCCGGGGTTCGTTAATCATGGAAATCACTCTGGGACCCCAAAAAAGTGAGTAATAGTCCACAAAACGGGCCTGAATCGGCCAAAACTGTGACTATTGATGACCGACATGTAAGCACACCTTGGGGTTCAATAACTATGGAAATCGCATTGAGATCCCAAAACGGTGAGTAATAGTCCACGAAACGGGTCAGAATTGGCCAAAACTGTGAGGGTTGATGATGGGCACGTAAACGCACCCCAGGGATCGTCAATCATGGAAATCACTCTGGGACCCCAAAACGGTGAGTAACAGTGCACAAAACGTACCAGAATGGGCCAAAATTGTGAGTGTTGATGACGGATACGTAAACGCACCCCGGTGTTCGTCAATCGTGGAAATCACTTCGAGACCCCAAAACTGAGTAATAGTCAGAGAAACGGGCCAGAATCGGCCCAATCTGCGAGTCTTGACGACCAGCACGTAAGCACATCTTGGGGTTCGACAAGCATGGAAATCGCTTTGGGACTGCAAAACGGTGAGTAATAGTCCATGAAAGAGGCCTGAATCGGTAAAACCTAGGGTTATTGACCAACGATCCATAAACGCACCCCGGGGTTCTTCAATCATGGAAATCGCTCAGGGACCCGAAATCAGTGAGTAATAGTCCATGAAACGTGCCAAAATTGGCCAAAACTGCAAATGTTGATGACCGACACATAAACACACCGGTGTTCGTCGGTCGTGGAAATCACTACGTGACCCCAAAATTGAGTAATAGTCCAAGAAACGGGCCAGAATCGGCCGAAACTGCGATTGTTGATGACCGATACGTAAGCGCACCTTGGGGTTCGACATCCATGAAAATTGCTTTGGGACCCCAAAAATGTGAGTAATAGTCCATGAAACGGGCCAGAATTGACAAAAACCACGAGTGTTGATGACCGACACTTAAACGCACCACGTGGTTTGTTAATCGTGGAAATCACTCCGGGACCCCAAAACAATCAGTAATAGTCCACGAAACGGGCCAGAATTGGCCAATACTATGAGAGTTGACGACCGACACGTAAGTGCACCTTGGTGTTCAATAACTATGGAAATCACTTCATGACCGCAAAACGGTGAGTAATAGTCCATGAAACGGGCCAGAATCATAAAAAACCGCGAGTGTTGATGTCTGACACGTAAACGCACCCCGGGGTTCGTTAATCATGGAAATCACTCTGGGACCCCAAAAAAGTGAGTAATAGTCCACAAAACGGGCCAGAATCGGCCAAAACTGTGACTGTTGATGACCGACATGTAAGCGCACCTTGGGGTTCAATAACTACGGAAATCGCTTTGAGATCCCAAAACGGTGAGTAATAGTCCACGAAACGGGTCAGAATTGGCCAAAACTGTGAGGGTTGACGATGGGCACGTAAACGCAACCCAGGGATCGTCAATCATGGAAATCACTCTGGGACCCCAAAACGGTGAGTAACAGTGCACAAAACGTACCAGAATGGGCCAAAATTGTGAGTGTTGATGACGGACACGTAAACGCACCCCGGTGTTCATCAATCGTGGAAATCACTTCGAGACCCCAAAACTGAGTAATAGTCAGAGAAACGGGCCAGAATCGGCCCAATCTGCGAGTCTTGACGACCAGCACGTAAGCACATCTTGGGGTTCGACAAGCATGGAAATCGCTTTGGGACTGCAAAACGGTGAGTAATAGTCCATGAAAGAGGCCTGAATCGGTAAAACCTAGGGTTATTGACCAACGATCCATAAACGCACCCCGGGGTTCTTCAATCATGGAAATCGCCCAGGGACCCGAAATCAGTGAGTAATAGTCCATGAAACGTGCCAAAATTGGCCAAAACTGCAAATGTTGATGACCGACACATAAACACACCGGTGTTCGTCGGTCGTGGAAATCACTACGTGACCCCAAAATTGAGTAATAGTCCAAGAAACGGGCCAGAATCGGCCGAAACTGCGATTGTTGATGACCGATACATAAGCGCACCTTGGGTTCGACATCCATGAAAATTGCTTTGGGACCCCAAAAATGTGAGTAATAGTCCATGAAACGGGCCAGAATCGACAAAAACCACGAGTGTTGATGACCGACACTTAAACACACCACGTGGTTTGTTAATCGTGGAAATCACTCCGGGACACCAAAACAATCAGTAATAGTCCACGAAACGGGCCAGAATTGGCCAATACTATGAGAGTTGATGACCGACACGTAAGTGCACCTTGGTGTTCAATAACTATGGAAATCACTTCATGACCGCAAAACGGTGAGTAATAGTCCATGAAACGGGCCAGAAACATAAAAAACCGCGAGTGTTGATGTCTGACACGTAAACGCACCCCGGGGTTCGTTAATCATGGAAATCACTCTGGGACCCCAAAAAAGTGAGTAATAGTCCACAAAACGGGCCTAAATCGGCCAAAACTGTCACTGTTGATGACCGACATGTAAGCACACCTTGGGGTTCAAGAACTATGGAAATCGCTTTGGGATCCCAAAATGGTGAGTAATAGTCCACGAAATGGGTCAGAATTCGCCAAAACTGTGAGGGTTGACGACGGGCACCTAAACGCACCCCAGGGATCGTCAATCATGGTAATCGCTCTGGAACCCCAAAACGGTGAGTAACAGTGCACAAAACGTACCAGAATTGGCCAAAATTGTGAGTGTTGATGACCGACACGTAAACGCACCTCGTATTCGTCAATCGTGGAAACCACTTCGGGACCCCAAAACTGAGTAATAGTCAGAGAAACGGGCCAAAATCGGCCCAATCTGCGAGTCTTGACGACCAGCACGTAAGCACATCTTGGGATTCGACAAGCATGGAAATCGCTTTGGGACAGCAAAATGGTGAGTAATAGTCGATGAAAGAGGCCTGAATCGGTAAAACCTAGGGTTATTGATCAACGATACATAAACGCACCCCGCGTTTCGTCGATCACGAAAATCGCTTAGGGACCCGAAATCAGTGAGTAATAGTCCATGAAACGGGCCAAAATCGGCAAAAACTGCAAATGTTGATGACCGACACATAAACACACCGGTGTTCGTCAGTCGTGGAAATCACTACGTGACCCCAAAACTTAGTAATAGTCCAAGAAACGGGCCAGAATCAGCCGAAACTGCGATTGTTGATGACCGATACATAAGCGCACCTTGGGGTTCGACATCCATGGAAAGTGAGTAATAGTCCACGAAACGGGCCAGAATCGACAAAAACCACGAGTGTTGATGACCGACACTTAAACGCACCACGTGGTTTGTTAATCGTGGAAATCACTCCGGGACCACAAAACAATCAGTAATAGTCCACGAAACGGGACAGAATTGGCCAATACTATGAGAGTTGATGACCGACACGTAAGTGCACCTTGGTGTTCAATAACTATGGAAATCACTTCATGACCGCAAAACGGTGAGTAATAGTCCATGAAATGGGCCAGAATCATAAAAAACCGCGAGTGTTGATGTCTGACACGTAAACGCACCCCGGGGTTCGTTAATCATGGAAATCACTCTGGGACCCCAAAAAAGTGAGTAATAGTCCACAAAACGGGCCAGAATCGGCCAAAACTGTGACTGTTGATGACCGACATGTAAGCGCACCTTGGGGTTCAATAACTACGGAAATCGCTTTGAGATCCCAAAACGGTGAGTAATAGTCCACGAAACGGGTCAGAATTGGCCAAAACTGTGAGGGTTGACGACGGGCACGTAAACGCACCCCAGGGATCGTCAATCATGGTAATCGCTCTGGGACCCCAAAACGGTGAGTAACAGTGCACAAAACGTACCAGAATGGGCCAAAATTGTGAGTGTTGATGACGGACACGTAAACGCACCCCGGTGTTCGTCAATCGTGGAAATCACTTCGAGACCCCAAAACTGAGTAATAGTCAGAGAAACGGGCCAGAATCGGCCCAATCTGCGAGTCTTGACGACTAGCACGTAAGCACATCTTGGGGTTCGACAAGCATGGAAATTGCTTTGGGACTGCAAAACGGTGAGTAATAGTCCATGAAAGAGGCCTGAATCGGTAAAACCTAGGGTTATTGACCAACGATCCATAAACGCACCCCGGGGTTCTTCAATCATGGAAATCGCTCAGGGACCCGAAATCAGTGAGTAATAGTCCATGAAACGTGCCAAAATTGGCCAAAACTGCAAATGTTGATGACCGACACATAAACACACCGGTGTTCGTCGGTCGTGGAAATCACTACGTGACCCCAAAATTGAGTAATAGTCCAAGAAACGGGCCAGAATCGGCCGAAACTGCGATTGTTGATGACCGATACGTAAGCGCACCTTGGGGTTCGACATCCATGAAAATTGCTTTGGGACCCCAAAAATGTGAGTAATAGTCCATGAAACGGGCCAGAATCGACAAAAATCACGAGTGTTGATGACCGACACTTAAACGCACCACGTGGTTTGTTAATCGTGGAAATCACTCCGGGACCCCAAAACAATCAGTAATAGTCCACGAAACGGGCCAGAATTGGCCAATACTATGAGAGTTGATGACCGACACGTACGTGCACCTTGGTGTTCAATAACTATGGAAATCACTTCATGACCGCAAAACGGTGAGTAATAGTCCATGAACCGGGCCAGAATCATAAAAAACCGCGAGTGTTGATGTCTGACACGTAAACGCACCCCGGGGTTCGTTAATCATGGAAATCACTCTGGGACCCCAAAAAAGTGAGTAATAGTCCACAAAACGGGCCAGAATCGGCCAAAACTGTGACTGTTGATGACCGACATGTAAGCGCACCTTGGGGTTCAATAACTACGAAAATCACTTTGAGATCCCAAAACGGTGAGTAATAGTCCACGAAACGGGTCAGAATTGGCCAAAACTGTGAGGGTTGACGACGGGAACGTAAACGCAACCCAGGGATCGTCAATCATGGAAATCACTCTAGGACCCCAAAACGGTGAGTAACAGTGCACAAAACGTACCAGAATGGGCCAAAATTGTGAGTGTTGATGACGAACACGTAAACGCACCCCGGTGTTCGTCAATCGTGGAAATCACTTCGAGACCCCAAAACCGAGTAATAGTCAGAGAAACGGGCCAGAATCGGCCCAATCTGCGAGTCTTGACGACCAGCACGTAAGCACATCTTGGGGTTCGACAAGCATGGAAATCGCTTTGGGACTGCAAAACGGTGAGTAATAGTCCATGAAAGAGGCCTGAATCGGTAAAACCTAGGGTTATTGACCAACGATCCATAAACGCACCCCGGGGTTCTTCAATCATGGAAATCGCTCAGGGACCCGAAATCAGTGACTAATAGTCCATGAAACGTGCCAAAATTGGCCAAAACTGCAAATTTTGATGACCGACACATAAACACACCGGTGTTCGTCGGTCGTGGAAATCACTACGTGACCCCAAAATTGAGTAATAGTCCAAGAAACGGGCCAGAATCGGCCGAAACTGCGATTGTTGATGACCGATACGTAAGCGCACCTTGGGGTTCGACATCCATGAAAATTGCTTTGGGACCCCAAAAATGTGAGTAATAGTCCATGAAACGGGCCAGAATCGACAAAAACCACGAGTGTTGATGACCGACACTTAAACGCACCACGTGGTTTGTTAATCGTGGAAATCACTCCGGGACCCCAAAACAATCAGTAATAGTCCACGAAACGGGCCAGAATTGGCCAATACTATGAGAGTTGATGACCGACACGTAAGTGCACCTTGGTGTTCAATAACTATGGAAATCACTTCATGACCGCAAAACGGTGAGTAATAGTCCATGAAACGGGCCAGAATCATAAAAAACCGCGAGTGTTGATGTCTGACACGTAAACGCACCCCGGGGTTCGTTAATCATGGAAATCACTCTGTGACCCCAAAAAAGTGAGTAATAGTCCACAAAACGGGCCAGAATCGGCCAAAACTGTGACTGTTGATGACCGACATGTAAGCGCACCTTGGGGTTCAATAACTACGGAAATCGCTTTGAGATCCCAAAACGGTGAGTAATAGTCCACCAAACGGGTCAGAATTGGCCAAAACTGTGAGGGTTGATGACGGGCACTTAAACGCACCCCAGGGATCGTCAATCATGGAAATCACTCTGGGACCCCAAAACGGTGAGTAACAGTGCACAAAACGTACCAGAATGGGCCAAAATTGTGAGTGTTGATGACGGACACGTAAACGCACCCCGGTGTTCGTCAATCGTGGAAATCACTTCGAGACCCCAAAACTGAGTAATAGTCAGAGAAACGGGCCAGAATCGGCCCAATCTGCGAGTCTTGACGATGAGCACGTAAGCACATCTTGGGGTTCGACAAGCATGGAAATCGCTTTGGGACTGCAAAACGGTGAGTAATAGTCCATGAAAGAGGCCTGAATCGGTAAAACCTAGGGTTATTGACCAACGATCCATAAACGCACCCCGGGGTTCTTCAATCATGGAAATCGCTCAGGGACCCGAAATCAGTGAGTAATAGTCCATGAAACGTGCCAAAATCGGCCAAAACTGCAAATGTTGATGACCGACACATAAACACACCGGTGTTCGTCGGTCGTGGAAATCACTACGTGACCCCAAAATTGAGTAATAGTCCAAGAAACGGGCCAGAATCGGCCGAAACTGCGATTGTTGATGACCGATACGTAAGCGCACCTTGGGGTTAGACATCCATGAAAATTGCTTTGGGACCCCAAAAATGTGAGTAATAGTCCATGAAACGGGCCAGAATCGACAAAAACCACGAGTGTTGATGACCGACACTTAAACGCACCACGTGGTTTGTTAATCGTGGAAATCACTCCGGGACCACAAAACAATCAGTAATAGTCCACGAAACGGGCCAGAATTGGCCAATACTATGAGAGTTGATGACCGACACGTAAGTGCACCTTGGTGTTCAATAACTATGGAAATCACTTCATGACCGCAAAACGGTGAGTAATAGTCCATGAAACGGGCCAGAATCATAAAAAACCGCGAGTGTTGATGTTTGACACGTAAACGCACCCCGGGGTTCGTTAATCATGGAAATCACTCTGGGACCCCAAAAAAGTGAGTAATAGTCCACAAAACGGGCCAGAATCGGCCAAAACTGTGACTGTTGATGACCGACATGTAAGCGCACCTTGGGGTTCAATAACTATGGAAATCGCTTTGAGATCCCAAAACAGTGAGTAATAGTCCACGAAACGGGTCAGAATTGGCCAAAACTGTGAGGGTTGACGACGGGCACGTAAACGCACCCCAGGGATCGTCAATCATGGTAATCGCTCTGGGACCCCAAAACGGTGAGTAACAGTGCACAAAATGTACCAGAATGGGCCAAAATTGTGAGTGTTGATGACGGACACGTAAACGCACCCCGGTGCTCGTCAATCGTGGAAATCACTTCGAGACCCCAAAACTGAGTAATAGTCAGAGAAACGGGCCAGAATCGGCCCAATCTGCGAGTCTTGACGACCAGCACGTAAGCACATCTTGGGGTTCGACAAGCATGGAAATCGCTTTGGGACTGCAAAACGGTGAGTAATAGTCCATGAAAGAGGCCTGAATCGGTAAAACCTAGGGTTATTGACCAACGATCCATAAACGCACCCCGGGGTTCTTCAATCATGGAAATCGCTCAGGGACCCGAAATCAGTGAGTAATAGTCCATGAAACGTGCCAAAATCGGCCAAAACTGCAAATGTTGATGACCGACACATAAACACGCCGGTGTTCGTCGGTCGTGGAAATCACTACGTGACCCCAAAACTGAGTAATAGTCCAAGAAACGGGCCAGAATCAGCCGAAACTGCGATTGTTGATGATCGATACGTAAGCGCACCTTGGTGTTCGACATCCCTGCAAATTGCTTTGGGACCACAAAAATGTGAGTAATAGTCCACGAAACGGGCCAGAATAGACAAAAACCACGAGTGTTGATGACCGACAGTTAAACGCACCACGAGGTTTGTTAATCGTGGAAATCACTCCGGGACCCCAAAACTATCGGTAATAGTCCACGAAACGGGCCAGAATTGGCCAATACTATGAGATTTGATGACCGACACGTAAGCGCACCTTGGGATTCAACAACTATGGAAATCACGTCGTGACCGCAAAACGGTGAGTAATAGTCCATGAAACGGGCCAGAATCGTCAAAAACCGCGAGTGTTGATGTCTGACACGTAAACGCACCCCGGGGTTCGTTAATCATGGAAATCACTCTGGGACCCCAAAAAAGTGAGTAATAGTCCACAAAACGGGCCAGAATCGGCCAAAACTATGACTGTTGATGACCGACATGTAAGCGCACCTTGGGGTTCAATAACTATGGAAATCGCTTTGAGATCCCAAAACGGTGAGTAATAGTCCACGAAACGGGTCAGAATTGGCCAAAACTGTGAGGGTTGACGACGGGCACGTAAACGCACCCCAGGGATCGTCAATCATGGTAATCGCTGTGGGACCCAAAAACGGTGAGTAACAGTGCACAAAATGTACCAGAATCGGCCAAAATTGTGAGTGTTGATGATGGACACGTAAACGCACCCAGTGTTCGTCAATCGTGGAAACCACTTCGGGACCCCAAAACTGAGTAATAGTCCAGGAAACGGGCCAGAATCGGCCCAATCTGCGAGTCTTGACGACCAGCACGTAAGCACATCTTGGGGTTCGACAAGCATGGAAATCGCTTTGGGACTGCAAAATGGTGAGTAATAGTCCATGAAAGAGGCCTGAATCGGTAAAACCTGGGGTTATTGATCAACGATACATAAACGCACCCCGGGTTTCATCAATCATGAAAATCGCTCAGGGACCCGAAATTAGTGAGTAATAGTCCATGAAACGGGCCAAAATCGGCCAAAACTGCAAATGTTGATGACTGACACATAAACACACCGGTGTTCGTCGGTCGTGGAAATCACTACGTGACCCCAAAACTGAGTAATAGTCCAAGAAATGGGCCAGAATCAGCCGAAACTGCGATTGTTGATGACCGATACGTAAGCGCACCTTAGGGTTCGACATCCATGCAAATTGCTTTGGGACCACAAAAATGTGAGTAATAGTCCATGAAACGGGCCAGAATAGACAAAAACCACGAGTGTTGATGACCGACAGTTAAACGCACCACGAGGTTTGTTAATCGTGGAAATCACTCCGGGACCCCAAAACAGTCGGTAATAGTCCACGAAACGGGCCAGAATTGGCCAATACTATGAGAGTTGATGACCGACACGCAAGCGCACCTTGGGGTTCAATAACTATGGAAATCACTTCATGACCACAAAACGGTGAGTAATAGTCCATGAAACGGGCCAGAATCATCAAAAACCGCGAGTGTTGATGTCTGACACGTAAACGCACCCCGGGGTTCGTTAGTCATGGAAATCACTCTGGGACCCCAAAAAAGTGAGTAATAGTCCACAAAACGGGCCTGAATCGGCCAAAACTGTGACTGTTGATGACCGACATATACGCGCACCTTGGGGTTCAATAACTACGGAAATCGCTTTGAGATCCCAAAACGGTGAGTAATAGTCCACGAAACGGGTCAGAATTGGCCAAAACTGTGAGGGTTGACGACGGGCACGTAAACGCACCCCAGGGATCGTCAATCATGGAAATCGCTCTGGGACCCCAAAACGGTGAGTAACAATGCACAAAACGTACCAGAATGGGCCAAAATTGTGAGTGTTGATGACGGACACGTAAACGCACCCTGGTGTTCGTCAATCGTGGAAATCACTTCGAGACCCCAAAACTGAGTAATAGTCAGAGAAACGGGCCAGAATCGGCCCAATCTGCGAGTCTTGACGACCAGCACGTAAGCACATCTTGGGGTTCGACAAGCATGGAAATTGCTTTGGGACTGCAAAACGGTGAGTAATAGTCCATGAAAGAGCCCTGAATCGGTAAAACCTAGGGTTATTGATCAACGATACATAAACGCACCCCGGGGTTCTTCAATCATGGAAATCGCTCAGGGACCCGAAATCAGTGAGTAATAGTCCATGAAACGGGCCAAAATCGGCCAAAACTGCAAATGTTGATGACCGACACATAAACACACCGGTGTTCGTCGGTCGTGGAAATCACTACGTGATCCCAAAACTGATTAATAGTCCAAGAAACGGGCCAGAATCAGCCCAAACTGCGATTGTTGATGACCGACACGTAAGCGCACCTTGGGGTTCGACATCCATGGAAATCGCTTTGGGACCCCAAAAATGTGAGTAATAGTCCATGAAACGGGCCAGAATCGACAAAAACCACGAGTGTTGATGACTGACAGTGAAACGCACCACGGGGTTTGTTAATCGTGGAAATCACTCCGGGGCCCCAAAACAGTCAGTAATAGTCCACGAAACGGGCCAGAATTGGCCAATACTATGAGAGTTGATGACCGACACGTAAGCGCACCTCGGGGTTCAACAACTACGGAAATCACTTTGTGACCGCAAAACGGTGAGTAATAGTCCATGAAACGGGCCAGAATCGTCAAAAACCGCGAGTGTTGATGTCT